>NC_079335.1:30197917-30200417 GCF_029582105.1 Oenanthe melanoleuca
GCTCGGTCTTTATTTCTCCCTAATGACAGCAAGATAATGTAAACTAAGAGTTCTAAATATTGCAGCATTGTCAACACAGGCAGAACTCTTTGAAGGTTCTCATTTTACCAAGTAAATCAGCTTACTACAAATCTTCCTTGAGCAAAAGTCCCCAGCAGGTAGCTGGCTATCCCTGATTAAGCACCAATCACAATTCTTCCCCACACTTTAGTCACCTCAATGGGCAACAGAACAGAAATTAATATTTACTGCAACCAGTCCCATCATCCTAGGGGACAATTGCATGCACTCAGTTTTTTCGTTGCAAAACGTAATGAACACCATTTCAAATACCATTTTGATGTTATCAGTCCTGGTGAGTTGCCCATCTCTCAACCACTGCCTCAATCAACATCTTCCCTAGCTTAACAAATCATACGCAAGCACTACTGATGAAAATCCTTCAATCATTTCTTGCAGGCAGGCGTCTTAGACCATAAACTCCCTTTGTTGAGAACAAGATGCACTCTATAAAAGCCATATCAGTGTCTGGCAGCAGGGTAAAAGCACCAGAGGAAAGTCGGGCACACACTGGTTAAAAGTCTGCTTTCCTTCATTTTTTTCCTGAGCCTGCAAGGCTCCAACCACTGTAATAGTAGCCTGATTACAGCCTAAGCTACCCTGAGTCCTTGCAGATCTCTCAGCTTGCAGAACGATGGCACTGTACACAACAGCTGAGTACTCTGAAACTTTAGTGGTTTTTTCAGCCTATGATATAGACTCTGCCTTGCTTTTATGCAGGAGGTAAGCAATCTTCATTCCAGTCATAAGTCAGCATGATAGATCTCATTAATTTTAGACAAAAGCAGTAACCAATTTATCAGATAAGTTTTCAATTAAGTACAAAAGTTTGATTGCATCCTGAAAACTATTGTGTTAGATATCTGAAACATTAATTTTTTTCTACATCCTCTCATTTGCAAGAAAATAATATCTAATCCAAAAACGTTGTGTAACTGGACAATATAAGTTTACATACATAATAGACAGGTGCTATATCCCTACATTAAATCACTCAGTGTGATTTTGGGATTAAAAAAAAAATCCTTCCCTAGAAAGGCTTCAGTGAAGGTCACTGAGATATTAAGTATGAAGGATAGCTGCTTAATTTTTTTTAAGTGTAATCAAGTCTAATCTTGTCAGCTACATCAGAGAGAGGAAGTGATCAGTTTAAGATACATCAGAAGATTTGCATAGAATGAAAATGAATCAAAATTAGTTTTGGTATCTGAGATGGCTAAAATGACAGCCTAATTGCTCCTGAATCAAACGTCACAAAGCTTGGTGTGTAATTTTAATCACTGATGAGAACCAGGTTAAGTTTGCTCGTGGCGCACATGCAATTTAAAAACCTTTTGAAATAATCTGATCACAATGAGCATGAAAACTTAATAATTCTCTAATTAGTCCAGAGACAAGCATGTTTACCTTCCCATTTGGCAAATCTGCACAAACAGTGCATGCATCCTGCAGAAAGCCTACACATCTAACGCATTCTCCTCCAAAGGCCTTATCTGGAGATAAAAAGCTGCACAAGGAGAGGTGCACCAGAAAGCACTCCCAGCCCCTTCCATCTGCAGAGGACTGGGATAAATGTCTTCATACTGATATCTCTCAACTCTGACACAAAAGGATAAACAATGCTGGTCCAAAGTATTTTTACATGTATCCACTCAGCAACTGCACTTGTGAGGCTATTTCAGCCACATGTAAACACACATGCAAGCATGAAGACACACAGGCAGCTGGCACACAACATGTGTACAAGAAGTCTTTTGGGCCACTGCACATAAAAAGAGGCAGTAGTACTTCTGTTTCGTTTCCCAGCAATGATACAGGGATGCATGTGCAATAACTCTGCCCTACCCAGTACCATGGAAGGATCAGTCAGGGTGAAATCTCTTTAGTATGTAAAACTAACTGATAAAAAGGAGTTAATACAGCAAACGTAACTAGATGCAACTCCCTAAAACTATTCTAGCCCTATCTGAGGCTTTTCATTTAACCTTTTCTGCTTGAAGCAGGCTTTACCCATACTGCAGTGTATTATGGTATCCCTCAACATCACAGTGTCCAGCACACACTCAGAAACAGTTGCCAGTTACAGTCATGGGCATGCACACTATAGTGGGGCCAGATGGCATTTATGAGCAGTAAGTAATTTTAGGCAGATACAAAATGGGTTCTGCAGCATAGTATCTCACCCTTCCCCTTCTTCCCACAGCCCTGTGCTGAACAGTCGTGCTGTTGCAATTTTCTCTTAAAAGATTTAGCAGAAGTAAACTATATTTTTAAACCTTCCACCACATAGTCAAAGTGAAAAACAAAACCAGCACAGTAACAAGTGTCATAACATCTTTTCTGTTACTTAATCAACATTTTTAAATAAGCTGCACATTTATAGCCGTCTCCTTATATAACTTCAGTATTAATCAGTACTAAACAATGACATCAGCTCTCT
>NC_079335.1:30205417-30430417 GCF_029582105.1 Oenanthe melanoleuca
AACCACATATTATCCCTTTTCAAACAAACTTGATGTCAGACAAATTAAAATCAAGCAGCCAGCAATTTTGAGTTGAATTTTACATGATCTGCCAGTAACCTGATTACTTTAACTTCAATATCATTACAGGAAAAGTATTTCAAGAAAAATAATTACAAGAATTCCAACAGGAGACAAGCTTAATTGTATTGATTCAAAAGATGCATGTATATAGGAACCATGCTGAAGGAATAATGTTATCTTAAATCTACAGTTACTATTAAAATTATATTGTCTGGCATGAAAAAGGCAATTTGAGATCAGTGTCTGGAAAAGCAGAGATACAAAACTAACTGAAATAATTATCTTTATGCCATTATACTTTAAGCAACAAAATATCAATGAGGAACAACTTGAAGGCATGAAGGTTTGCAGGTTTATTTACTGACTGGTGTATCTATTAGTACCAGGAACAAGTGGAGCTGTCAGGACATAATGAAGGTAAATGATTAGTTAGCACAGAGACTGAGCTCTTCTTCAATGCAATAAGAGTTAATTAAAGTTTACCACCAAACATCAACCAAAGCAGGATGTTGATCAGGTTTCAGCATTAAGTGCAAACAGACAATGGTTGGCAGCAATTAGTGCAGCTATCAAATGACATGCAATTATAATTATACATTTAAAACACCTAAAGGCTTGTGGAAGGGAGGGAAGAATCCCATCAGCTTCTTTGACTACGTACAGTCAAAGAGCAGGAAACAGGTATCAGATGTATCACTTCAATATTGTAAATCAATAGAATTAAACACAAAAAAAAAAAGGTTGTACAAGCACATTATCTGAAAAAGGACAATCCACTGTACATGAAATTGAAGAAATCTGCAGGCGACTCCTAACAAAGATAAGTCCTAGTTAGATTAAATAAATTACTTTACTGCTGCCACTCACACTGACACGCATAAACAGGGAAGTGTTTGGGGTTTAAAGACCGGTGTCTGCAGCTTTATTACACATTTTTGTGCCAGACTCAAGGTTACCTGGTATCTTTAGTCCCTGTGGCCCCATTCCCAGCACGAGAAGGCCGAGAAGGACGGCGGGCCTGAAGCCCATGGCCACAAGAGCTGGTTTCACAGGCCGGCTGCCAGCCTGCCGCGAGGACGCCTGCGCTTACCGGGGCAATGGCCGGGTACCTGAGCACAGCCTAGGGCTCTGCCACACATCCCCTCCCCTCCACCCCTCCAATCAGCACGTGCACCGGCTCTGCCCAAGTTTGGGGAAAGAAGTGGAGAGATTTCCACCACGGACAAACACTGTGCGTCGCACGGCAGCGACGAACCCAGAGCTCAGCCACGCGCTGCTCCTGCTCCAAGGCCTCGCGGAATGGTGGCAGCCACCAGATCGGTGATACGACAGAGGCAATAACAATTCTCCTCTCAGTCTCCCATTAAAACCAAAGGGAAGATGATGAACTTGCAGCAGCACCTTTAATAGCAACGCCAAACAAAGAGAAAAGCTGCTCTCGGCCCAGTGCCGACAGCCTGCTGGCCGCCCTCGGTGCAGATGTGGGAAGTTAAAACACCCCCAGTTATACAGTATCAAACACATGGGGCACACAGCAAAGCAGGTAAATAGCCATTATTAACTGGTGTAGCCCGACAGACAATTAGCTACACAAATCTAGTGTCCTGAGAATTCTCAGTAACTGCTCCACACACTGGAGATGGAATGCCTCACTCCCACTCACTCCTCTCGGGCTGGCATAGGGCAGGTAGTGGGATTACCTGGTAAACACCTACACTGTTCCACATCACCTGAATACATCTGGCAAGAAGGACCCCGACCTCAAAGAAATCAAGATCTCTTCGCATTTTTATGGACAACGCAGTGGGAAAAGCACCCCGCTCTTCCTAGGTATGTAACAGGAAGCGAGACAAAGCTTTCCAGCAGACAAGTAGCAGGTTTCCAAGAAAGCTAAGCTGTGACAAATTAAAACCTGATGATGAGAGGAGCAAAGGGGTTAGACAGTAGGATTCATTGCCGAAGGATACCACTGAAACCATGAATCTACCAACATTTGAAAAAAAAAAATGGAAACGGGCTGCCAAAATTATTCAGAGTTATTGTAATGAATGTGAACAAAACAAAAACAAAAACATAAATTGTTAAGGTTATTAAATCTTTCTTTTCAGAGGTCTAAAAAATTTGCATTTGCAATCTTGCCAAGACAGGCATATACAATAGGTTATCCTACATCTGCCTACTGTGATATTCTTCAGAAGCATTTTGCACAGACCAGTCAAAGAGAGAATCCCAGTTTGGCAATCAGTATGTTTTTATATTATAAATTACCCCCTGAGTAAAGAAGTGTCTACAGCAGGGAGACCTTCCCTGTATTTTATTTGAATTAACCCATGCAAAAAGATCATCAGCATCAGCCTGTATTTTAATGTTGAATAAATTTCCACTTTGTAAAATTCAGCTAACCTTATTTTAAGATTGCAAACATTGTATTTTCTTTAATGCACTTTTTGTTCATTTTAGAAGGAAACACACATACATATGCAAAATGCATTAGGATGAGTTGTGTTAGTATGTTGGCTACCAGTTGTGATTTTCACTGGAATGTGCACACGTTCACATTGCTAAAATTATTTTAATAAAATGCTTTACTGCTTTTCATAGTTCCTGGGCTGAAGCCTAGAGCAGTTCTACGGATTTTTTTTTCCCTAACAAACCTCATTTTCCCAACTAATTCTGTTATGCTAGGGATTTGTGCACAGAGTTGGCTAATCCCAGTATTTCCCTAGAGCTGCATCTAAGCTATGGCCCACTCCCAGCACAAAAGTGTCTCCAAAAGCCCTTTCGCCCCCTTCAGCACTGATACACTCATTGGTCCTGACATTTTCACTTCAGCCATGACAAATGAGCTGATGGCTGTGATCAGATTGCACACGAGGACTGCTTTATCAAAGACGTATCATTAACTCTCATCACTGTCTTCCATTATGACTCTTTTGGTCAAATCTGTTGTGAAAATGCAAGTGAGTTTAAAAACATAACCTAAACATAGCAACAAACAAACTTCATTAAAAAGCAGGAAAGAAAACCAGACTCGGACGGGATCAGAAAGAGTCTAGCGTTAACTAAATGTTTCTCTGGGGATTTAAGTAACTGTACTCAACCTCTGCCCCAGTGCAAACATGGCAGTTGACCGTCTTCGAAAGGTCCCTTCCCCCATTGCGGACTGTGAGCACTACTTTGCCTTTTTTAGAGAAACAAAAATATAGCAGCAGCCATCAAATATGTCTAAAAACAAAGTCAACTTTTTTTTTCTTTTTTAGTCTCTGAATCACTTCACATGCTGTGTGTGTGCTCTTATCAAAATACGTTTCTCAAATAAATCCCTTAAAGAATATAAAATTTTCATTTGAATCATAGCCACATAATCTGTGGCTCACTGTCTTCTGACTCACATTAAAAACACCAACATAAAGCACTGTCTGAAACGGAAATCGCTCAGCTCCCTATGAATACCGCAACCTTTCTGTCAAGTTAGAACCTAAGTTCCAGTTACACGGTTCTTGTTACATCTACAGGGTTTACAAAGTATATATTTGTTGTAACGTATTCTAGCAATTCATCTGAGAATACACATCTAGCAGAGTCAACTGTAACACAACAGATCTTGGGAATGAAGGTCATGCTTTGAGATAAAGTGCTATTCACTTTTGGACCATGCAAGAAGCTCTTTATTCCTGTTCTTATTGGCATCAGTTCCCCCTTACCAGAGCAAGAACAAAGCCAAGTGCTCGTGTGAGGTTTATGAATAAATCAGAGGTGAGCCACTTTAAGTGCTGCCCATGATTTCCTTGTTGACAGTGAGCACTTAAACAGGCTTCTATGACCAGCAACTCCTGGCAAACCTTAATGGCTCCTAATCTGTACCCTGCTTCATTTCAGGAAAGAAATGACCTACCCCAATTTTTCTCAAGTCTTCGCCTTTTGGGCAACTACTGTCCCACCTTTTTAAGAAATTCACATTTGGGGACTGTCCTGTTTCAGTGCCAAGTTTTCACATAACACACAACATAAAAATCACCATTTTCTTCCTTGAAAACAAATGACAGCTAATAAAATATTATTATGCTCTGCAGCCTAAGTAATTCCCAGACAAACCATTACACAATTCAGCATTTGTTTAAATTGCATAGATTTTAAAATGAACCTAAAAGATACGCAGTATATTTGACTCCAATTATTAAAATCATGTAAAAAAATATGCTGAGAGCAGATTCAACCCTTCTGTACAGCTACAGCTGCAATCAGGAATGTTTATAAATCATTACCACTGAACGTGTTTTAAAAATTCAAACAGCCTCAAAACCTATTTTTAAATAATAATAACATTGAAAATCAAACTAATTTCAACAATAAACTCTGTGCTGGGCCAAGCAAATCTGGTCCAGGAGCATTAGAATCCAGCTGTGGCACGACACTAGGTGTTTCACTATGTGCGTCTTTGATGCACAAAACCACTCAGAGAGCTATGCTGTTCAACATTAAAGCTGTATCCTGCATGGAGAATAGATTTCAACATGGAATGAAATTCTTCGTTTTTTAAGTACTCTCTCTCCCTCACAATGCCTCTTCTTCCCCCCACCCCCCCTTTTTTTGACATGTCACCATCTCCAGATGGCTGAATTGACTCTGTAGTAGCTGAGTTATTGTCAGGCTCCCAGTTTCTGCTATATTTAAATACCAACATTTTTTCACTCCGCCGTCTCTGGTTGCCTTTCCACCCACTCGGGGAAAAGCTGTGATTTCAGCGAGCGCTCCCCTCGGGGCCAGGGGCGGCTGCCTGGCAGCGCTGACCTGCCGCTGCTGGAATTGCGGCGGGTGCCTCGGCAGATGACGCTCTTCTTCGCAGGGGCCTGATCCAAACCTGGGGAAATCGATGAGGCGGCGCTGGGCTTTGGAACAGGCCCTCAGTCAAAACTGGAAACTGCAAAAATACTGCGGAAACCACCCGTCGAGCGGGAGAGAAATCCACGGGCCAGACCAGTTAGGACTTAAAACTCAAGAGATGCTTTTCACTGGAACTGAAATGTCTGTCCCAGCGCGCTGGCAGTCGACTCAGTGAGAAATCATATTTTTCTTCCCTACAGAAATCAGTTGCTCCTGCTGGAAAAAGTCCCAAAGCACACTGCTTTGTGTTAGTAGAGTGGCTCGTGGTTTTGTGTGCATGGGGTGGCACTTCCCACCCCAAAGATAACTGCACTGCAGTGGCAAAAAAAATTATTTTTTTTGTGAACAGTTTGTGAAAACTCAAAGGAGAGAGACTGAGGGATGACCTATGCCATATAACTAAATAATTAATTTTAGAAATGTTATGTTTTCTTCAATTTAAATCCTTGGTGCTGTAAACAAAATCAATAACCATATTTTAATTTAAACAAACAAATAAACAAACAAAACAAACAGAAAAGGACCTGAGTAAAACCCATAGGAATAAATTCCCTGTTTAAGAAGCCACTTTTCACTCAGAACCTTATTTTCTGAAGTGTGCAAGGCATGGGAAGTGTTAGGTGGTAAACAAGGAGAATCTTAATTAAAGGTGGACAGCCAAGCAGGCAAATCACCTACATTTGAAAACATCATGTAACACCTGGCAAATCCAAGGACTTTTTCCCCCTCTCTTGCTATGAAAGCTCTGGTACTCTGAATACCAAATATCAAAGGACCATTCCCAACAGATAGACAGACGTAATGTTTTCGCCATGAAAAAGAGATTATTCTTATCTGTTACACTACCATCTTCTGGGACAAGTGTGGAAACAACACACTGGGATTAGTCCAGGTTTCCATCAGTGCCCCAAACACTGGAGCACTACCAGTGACAGGTGCCTTGTCATCTCAGATTAGGTGAATTTATAAGGCAGCCTCAGTGTCAAAACAGGGAGGAGCAAGCCTTCAGCAGCAGCCTCTCACAGACCCTCAGCTCTGCTGTTACCTGGTAAAAGGAAAAGGACTGACCCCCCTCAGCCTCTCTGGAAAACCTTTTACTTACAGACCTGCTGGCACCTTCCTTAAAAATGGAAATAGTAGTACAAAAAGAGATGAAACCTTTCGAATTTGATTTTACGGTATTATTGTCAAGTGGTAACTACAGGCCTGATTCTTTTTCTGCTGACATCAAAACTGTCTTGCCAGCTTTACACCCGTATTATTCCTCTAATTTCAGGGCAGTAATTGTTAATTTAGTTGGGGTGAATGGGAAGAATCTAGTTTTTTCGGTTTTACGTGTGATAAGCACACACCAGACAGGCCTTCTGTATGTATTTCTTTGTTGAAGAAACAGAATGTTTGTCTATTTAAATACAATTTTAAATGTATATCTAGTGTGCACATTGCTTGTTCTGCAGACACTGCTGCAGCCTATATGGTAAATGTTTGTTTTCAGAGTCACCATGGTCTTTCATGTACATACAGCCCTTACTTTGTGAACTATTGACCTGAAGGACTGTAACACCTTCTTAGGAGCGGGGATAACCAATCAGATCACTGTGAATATTAAAAGCCTGCTAGATTTGTCTGTAAAGAGATCCCAGTTTATGTGTGTGTCTTTAAAATTTTTCTCCAAAATACAAAAAAGCAAATTAAATATAATTCAGACAAATTACAATCTAAATATAAATTTCCCTCTCCTTTTTCTTTCTTTTTAATTGAAAGCCGATTCTGAGTAATGTGAACATAAAACAGAGTGTCTTAATACAGGAAACTTTTATTTTGACCATATAACTTAGTTAAACCATTCCTCAGAATATTTTTTTTAAGCTGAAAATGTAATTCCTCAACAAGTCTGCCATATTTCAGACTGGCGCAAACTTTTCTGGTTAGTTTGGAACACAGCAAAAGTTGCAATAATAATGAAAATACTGGTATAAAACTGCTATAGAGTGACTATTAAAAAGAAATAGAGTGACATATTATAGACTAAACTTCCTGCTTTTATTTATGCAAAACAAGTTTATCTCTACAGGTCTTCAAAATCCTGCTATCAACACATGTGTTTATGACCCCTTTCAAAAACAACAACAAATCTCAACAGCTACGAAACAAAAGCTACTAGTTTTTTTTTTATACCTCTTCGGTAAAAGCAGCTCATACATGCCTTAGTTTCTCCTATCTGCACAACTGTTCATATAAGTGTATTTTGTGTTACATCTTATTCTTTAAAATTTTGAATCTCAGAATCTTGGTGTGCTGGGTTTCTGCCCATTCAGAAAGAATGCAGACATCACATAAGTTATTATTAACCCATGTGTTATCCAGTTATACAGTGGCTGGAACTCTGCCAGAGACAACACATGGTGCTTGGTTAACAATATTTTAAAATATAAATTAATTTATTTTTTTAATTAACACATTTTTCTTATAGAAATACACTAATAAGCTTTTCCCAGAATGAAAGACATACCCTAAGTATATTCCTTTCAAAGAAGTTTTAAGGAATTTCATAAAGTAAGTAGCAAAACATTCTAAAACCTCCAGAAGGTCTTTATCTTTGAAAAAAGAGAATTTTTGTGACTATTCTTCCCAATCACTTTCTGCATTTACAGTTTTGGTTCATTTATCCTTAAACGATCCTGATTTCTTAGAGGCATCTCCAACATTTAAATATTACGAGATCAAGCCCAACACTGAACTAAAAAGCATTCACAAATAAATGTTCTTCAAACTGGGAAAAAAATCCCCGAAATAAGTTCATATTTAGCCTGATTACCAAGACTTTTCCACAGTAGCTCTAAATCGGTAATTATGTTGACCTGATAAAAAAGAGAGCCTATTTAATATGCACACATACAAATAATTATTCACACTGCATTTGATTTACATACGTACAAAAGAACCACTTCCCACTTTCAAAAGTGGCTCAACACTTATGGTATTTTAACTGCCCTAATTACTGTTGAGAGAACATAATTAGAAGCACTGATCACATTGTCAACAGCTAACCAGTTGCAGCCCTGGCTGGGGGCCTGATCCTGCGCTGGCTGGAAGCAGAGGGGGCCAGCAGTGACTGCAGGAGGAGGCCAGGGCCCTTCTCACCACCTGAATCTACAGGAATCCAAATGTTTTAAACAACCTGAGTCGCTGACACAGCCACACCGAACGCCCCGCTCCTTATGAGCGTGTATCAATTGCTATTTCGGTAAGCTTTCTCTGTTTTCAAAGGCGAGCGAAGACAGAGTAATTTTTTCCCCAGCAAGGCTCCTATACCACTTAAACACTTAGCACTGAGTCAGAATTCATAACTTTTTCCAAAGGAGAAACAGTTTAATAATTAAAACAGATATTGACTAAACCCTGCTTCCTTGAATACCAAACTTTTATTAGATTATTATGTGTTGATGCACAATTTCCATTGGCAACTTTTAAAGCAGCTCCTTCCCTCCCTGCCGGCCCCTGTACTCCCTCTTTCTTTCCCCCAAGCAAAGTGCTGGGAATCCTTGATACCCAATAGTCAATATTTGGTTTGCCTGTCATGTTCCTGGAGCTCCCCTCCATACAAACCTGTGTTTCTTATCCTTTCGCTGCACTAGTCTCGTACGTGTTACTTCGCATGATGATGTAAATTCAGGGCATCTTAGCAATTTGCTAAAATCTGAGCTTCTGCTTGTTTTCTCAAGTCTTGGACAAACATAACTTTAGGGAGAGCTGAACATAGGCATAAAGAAAGAGGAGCCTGCATTTTCATCTTCCTTTCATCTCAGTCATTCAGTCAACCATTCAGTGCCCTATTCAACAGAGCTTTTCATTATGCAAAAAAATGCTAATCCTTTTCCGATGCTTTCACACTTGTATAAACCCCCATTCCTTCGACTGAAAAGCAATTATATCAGTTTACCTTTCTGTCAAAAACAGGATTAATATTCCAATACCAGAATCTCCTTTATTTTCCTATCTTTTGCTTTAGGAAACTAGAGATTATTAGTGGCGGTATTCCTTAGAGCAAGAATACATTATTTTAAATATGATTATTTTAGCCAAAGCACGAGGGGGGAGGGGGAGGGAGAGAAAAAAACTTCAGTTGCTGCGGAAACTCTTTTCAGTGACAGAACTGACCTTCCCTTTGCAGAGGCCTGAATAGAATGAGCCTCACTCTGGTCTATTAATCAGAAACAAATTATGAAAGAATGTGGCTGGACTGGTTGACACTATCCTGTCTTGGGAGACTCAGTAACAGCCTAGTAACAATGTCCTCTTCATGGGTAATGAACAGCCATGACAAATGGGGCAGAGAAACTATTTATTTGCATATGCAAATTCTCACACAAGGGAAACATGTACAAACAAGTGTCATTGTAAGGTGGATTAGGCAAACAACGCTTTCTTTTTAGGACACTCTGCAGCCCAGAACATTAGTCAGCACAATTAAACCAGTCTCCATGGAGACTAATGAAATTTCACCATGGTATGAGTTAAATTAGATAGCTAGTTATGTGTTTTCACAATCCAACTTGAAATCCATTATTGTTTCAGAACAATACAGCAATTGTGCCTGGCTGATCTTTGCCAGCTCAACAAGCTCCTAAGTTGACAATTTGCATATGTTAATATAATTAAGCACTAATTACATGAAACTTGTACATATTCACATGCACTTTCCCTGGGCGCTTCTCAGTTTGAACCTTGGCCAAGTCTTTAACCCTTTGAATGAATCTGGAGTAGCAAAGCTCTGCCTTCTGGGTACAGCCGCAAGGCAGATGCAGAAAAGCTCTTCATTTATAAACACAAAGCTTAACCTGGCTTCTCATATTTCTATCAACAGGCCAGAAAACATTTTTGTATGTGGTGGGGTAAGGGAAAGGCCGAGAGGTGGAGGGAGCTGGACTGGAAGCACTTTAGAGACCCAGCTCTGGTGACCTTTTTGCATATGAAAACACAAATATTTACCCACCTAACAGGTCACAAACACACGTATTGCCATTGTCATAGGTCTTCAAGACCCGAATTGTCAAAAACTAGACTGGATTTTATGTCAGTGCTCTCAGATCCACAAAAATGGGAATGAGAAAAGGAAAAAAGAGCAAGCAGTAACTAATGAGCTTTACATAAATATATGCAGAGGCAATTAAGCAGTGTTAATTACTATGACAGCAGTTAATTGAATATAATTAGATATTTTAAGCTACTGACTAAGGCATAGTTAAGATTAATTTTATTGAGATTAATTGTAAATAAGAATAGATTAACTGTGTTTTGACAGGCATAAAAAGTAGATCTGCAAATTAACTAGGAGAGCAGAAACTAGCACAAAAATCATATATTATCTTAATGTCACACCTCAGAATCATCTGCTCAATAAACATGACTTTTCAAACCCAAACAGACAGGAATCTTGAAGAAAAACAAACAGCTTGCAGAGATTAAAGAGTCTTTTGTCCTTTTTCATGTGCATTTCTTTTAGCAGACTAAATTAAGCGAGTCTGGTGTACGTTTTTAGGAAGGAACATTTCACACTGAATGGAAAAAATGTTCTATCACATATGAAATTCATGCAGCTGTGCGGAACCTAGTCCAGATGGTCTAAGACTATAAAACAACACTAAATGATAGACAGTAGGGCCTTCCCAAGATTATGTGATAAAGTCACAACCTCATATTTTGACTTAAATTTTCTGTCATGTATTGTTTCCTTCCAGATCAGATAGCTCCATTTTAATTTTTAACTGATCCTGAATATTCAATGGAAACTCTCAATAAACATTACTGATAAGCATATGAGCATAAATCATAAAATATTTGCAAAATGCCCCTGAGCTTCATTAAAACAATGCTGAATTCAAAGTCTCCTGGTTCCCCCACAAAACTAAACTGCTCATGCCACTTAGCTTAAATAGGTAAAAATGCCTGAGTTTAAATATGTTTCAAAAAGACACCAAAACACATTCTACCAGCAGATTAATTCATGCATGCTGCTTAAGAAAATTAACAACAAGGCTGAAGAATGCTGAACAAATCACTAATAAGAAAGGAGCTTCAATTGATTTTGAAATAAATCAATAGGTGATTAACACAATATTTTTAAAGCAGTAGAATGTATATATATTATATAAGCATATATATTATATTTTCAATACCTTTTTAGCTCTTAATCGAACAAGGGCTTTACAACAGTGAGCATGTCCCTATATTGACTATCAGCTTCTTTGGAATGCCTTTAGTCTTTTATAACGAAAATCCAAAAAACGGTCTGTGAAACAAGGCTACGACAAGCCATTCTGCAGTGAAAGATTTTAAATCATCCAGCCTCTTCTAATAGACTTGAGACTTATTGAGGTAGAAACCATAAAAAATGAAGAAGGGAAATTTAATCCCTGAAATATTGATTTGCACATTAATATCATATAGGCAGAGGGCAATTTGGCTTCATGGAAATGACACATTGTCGACCCTTGGTGAAGTCAGAGCCAATCTAACTGCTGAACATGTCTGAATCTCAAGAGTTATTAAGGGCTTCCCTTCTTGCCTTTATGACTTTTCTTCAGCCTACCAATGCAATCTTAAATGTATTATCTTTAAGAAATAATTGTAAAACCTCAGGGGTTTTCCAGTTAATGGAAGGGAGGCTAAACCACATCAGATTCTGAAATGCAACATTAAACCCTTGCAATCAACAAAACCACCTCAATTCCCATCCATCCAGTGCAGGATCTAATATTGTTATTAGAGATAATCAAATTTCATTGTGTAAATTTAGGCTCATGGTCAGAATGGAAGCAGTAAATTCTGCAATATTAAACAGTGATTTTTCTCAGCCCCCTTTATATGTTCTTTGATGGTGCCCTATCTTCACAAATAAACCTAAACTATTCAAAAATCAAGGAACACATCTGTCGCCCTGTTCTGAAAGATGCACGCAATGTCATTTGCCATCTCCACAGCTCTCCTTCAGTTTTAACTTGATCTAGCGGATAAGTTCCATTTTAGAGAATAATAAAGCAGTATCACTGCATAAACCAAACAGCAGGTACTATTCCTGTGACTTACACAGATGGTTTACCTGACCTTTCTTTGTTCCTAGGGTAGGTTTCACTTTTGCAGATTTACGACTTTTCCCTCTATATTTCATTGACCCTCTATGTTCATTATCATAAAAATGAAAACTATTGAATACATGTTTATGTTGGCAAAGTCCAAAAAGCCCCAACTAAAGGATAAAGAGATGCTACAATGCACTGTGTGGATCTCTAGATCGTACACGATAAATATTCAAGCACAGATAACACGAATAACTGAATAATCCTGGTGAGCCTCAGCTCTGGAGCCAGGTGCAAGAGGTTAAAACAGCTGGCTAGCCATCTTTTATTTTGTGTGCCTTCCTACCGGCTGAAACCGCAAACCCTGAAAACTAGCAGATATTCCCTCAAGGTTGACAGTCTGATTTTTTTCATTTCAACCAGTTTAGTAGGATCCCCCAGTAGAGAAAAGACAGAAACTCCTTAAATACAGGCAGTTGAATAGGAAGTGGAGCAATGATGATTAAGGTTCTTCCCCCCCACACAACCCCCAACCTTCAACCCTCCGTTTATTTCCACGATCTTCTTTGTGCACCTTCCCATCCAAATGTTTGTATTCCTTATTTCAAAGAAAAGCACTCCGGATCGTTCTGTCAGTTTTGCCAGTAAATATAAAGTAAAACAAGTGTTGATGGCACTGAGAGTGTTACATACCCAGGCTGTGTTTTTGCATTGCTCTCAATGGAAGCGATCGATGCCCATGTCACAGTCGCGTCCCAATCGCAGCCAAGTCTCTGCCTCAATCTAACCAACAACAGGCAGGGCTGCAAAGGCTTCTCACTACCTCTTCCATCCATCCACCACCAAACTAAAAATATAATGCTACATATGATCTTTTTAAACACTCCATCACCGCTCCTAAGGATCGAGCCACTGCAAATCCAGGGGAAACACGATTAAAAAAAAAAAAAAAAATACACCATCAAAAAAAAAAACACCCTCACAGCAGCCACCCCAAAAGCACCCGAGCCCTCTCTTTCCACTCTCTCGCTCTCCTCCTGCCAACTACATAATCCTTGATAAAACCGGAGCAAGGCTAATAAAAAGAAAATTTAAAAAAAAAAAAAAAAAAAAAAAAAAGGAGGACGGAATGGAGCCGAGGAAATGCAACTGTCAGAAAACGGGATGGTCAGACTTCCTGAGTGAACCTGCCTGTGTCTGGCTTAATGTAAATCTCCACCATCTTCAGCCTGGCAAGTTGTCTTTTGGTTGGGCTTTTTTTTTTTTTTTTTTTTTTTTTTTTTTTTTTTTTTTTTTTTTTTTGGTGGGGAGGGGGGTGTTATGTTTGCGATCTCTGCCTTGGTACCTAAGGAGGAAGAGGAGGAGGAGGAGGGTGTGTTACTGAATGGTGGCTAAAGCCTCCTCGGGACGGCGCTGAGGTGAAACAGGCTGAACCCGACTGATGTGGCTCCTCTCTCGGTTGGACCCAGTGCCCTAAGCAGCCGATGAGAGACCCCCGGCCGCCCGGCTCGCAGGTAACAAAAGAAATACCAACCCGTGTGTTTGCTGCTGCCGCTGCTGGGGAGGCTGGGGGGGTGGGGGAGAGAAGATCCACCAGGGGAGGAGTGGAGGGGAACCGCCGTAAGTTGGCATCGGATGGGGGGAAAGTTTATTAGCAATTTTGTAGGAAATTTCATGTCAGGATGGACGGGAAAGCAGGGACGCGTCTGCCATTAGCCGCCGTGATGAGAAGGGATGCACTTGATTCTGGCACGAGCAGTTAGAGCAGGAACCAAACTGCGGCTCGCTGTTTATGAGCTTTTTTTTTCCTTTTTTTTTTCTCTTTTTTTGTCTGTTTGCTCTCTTTTTTTCAAATACACCTTAGCCCTCGGTTCAAAAAAAAAAAAAAAAAAAAAAAAAAAAAAGAAAAGAAAGGGCGACTGTCCCGCAAAACCACCACTTCCTTCAAAAAAATTCCCAGAAAGGCTTCGCTGAAAGCAGTCCCCGACCGTGCCCGCGGGAGCCTTTCCTGCGGAGCGGCTCGGCTCGGCTCGGCTCGGCGCGGATGCCGCGGGCTCTGCCCGGCCGGCAGCCGCCCGCAGGCAGCGGCAGCCGCGCATCTCCTCATCCCCACCAGCGGGGCCGCTCCGCGCCGAGCCGAGCCCAGCCCAGCCGAGCCCAGCCCAGCCGAGCCGAGCCCAGCCGAGCCCGGCCGAGCCGAGCCGAGCCCAGCCGGGCCGGGCCGGGCCGGGCCGCCTCCCCGCGCCGCGCCGCGCCACTGACAGAGAGGCAGAGCGCGCTCCTAACGGGCTCCGCTTGCTCCGCTGCCAGAGCCGGCAGCAGCAGCGATCCCCCTGCGCGCACACACACACACACCCGCACGGCCACCCTGCCTCTGCTCCTGAGAAACCTACCTGCGAAACAAAACGGGGGACAACGAGGGGGGGGAGAGGGGAAAAAGCACCCCACAACCTTCTCCTGTACACACGCACGCAGTCAGGGTCCCCATTGCCCTGCTGGCATCCCCCCCGCGCCCAAAGCGAAAGTTTGAGAGGCCGAGGGGGGTGGAGATGAGGAGGAGAGGCGAGGAGGGTGGGAGAGCAGAATGTGTCTTCAAAAGGCACCTCAAAGTTTTGGGGGGACCGAGCTGCGAGAGAAGAGTGCGAGCTCCAAAGGGGCTGGCAAGGGATGACTTCTGACAGCCGTAACGTCTTCCCTAATCTGACAGGATTCCCCCCCTCCCCGAGCTCCCTAGGAAAAAAGAGCGAAATAAAAAGTGGGGGGGCATCCCCCGAACCTCTTCTGCAAAGCGAGCAGGGTCCTCCACTTAATCTGAAAGTTACAGCCCGAAAGAGGAAAAAAAAAAAAAAGAAAAAAAAAAGAAAAAGGAAAAAAAAAAATAAGGAAAGAAACCCACAGCCCCAAACCAAAACAAAAAAAAAAATTACACAAACAAAACGTAACCCCCGGAATAAAAGAGAAAGGCAGTGAGAGAAAGAAAGAAGGGAGAGAGAAAAAGCAGCCCCTCCTTCCGAAATGAGAGCAAATACTGTACCTAAAAGTGGGGAAACAGGCAGAAAAAGGGGGGAGAGAGAGAGGGGAGAGGTACATGGGATCTGGGGATGTGAGTGTGTGTGTGTGTATGTGAGAGAGAGAGAAAGAGGCACAGAGAGAGGGGGAGAGAGAGAGAGAGCGAGAGCGAAATATCAAAGATTGTGCAAGATCAGCCTGGAAAGATAATCGATACTCGACCTAAATTTAACACAAACTACTCAATAAAAGTTAAAGAAAAAACTTACTTTCCATTTCCCCTCGCAGTTCCTACTGGATCTTCGCCTCTCTTTTTTGTTTTGCTTTATTTACTTAACAGCTGATCACATCCAAGTAAACGAGAGAAGGTTCATTAAAAAAATAATAAAAAAAAATAATCCTCCAACTTTATTGGGTGAAAATAAAAATGATTGAGCAAGAAGTGGGGGGCATGGAGCGGTCCTTTGGGGTCCGGGAGTTGTTAAAGCATGTGCCGACCGCGGTCTCGCTGTTTGGTTGTGAAGGGGTTGGGAAAAGGAGGAAAGGAAATGAAAATCCGATATGTCTTTATTCTGCTAATTATTATCGTTTTAGCCCTGTTTAAAAAAATGGCTGATTAAGTTGAGTGCGCATGTCTTTGTGTGTCTATTCCCGATATGCACTCTGGGAATGAGAGAGAGAGAGAGAGAGAGAGAGAGAGGGGAGAGAGAGAGAGAGGAGAGAGAGTAAAGAGAGCGAGGGAGAGGGAGAGCGAGGGAGAGGGAGAGGAGAGGGAAGAGGGAGAGGTGTAATTAGTGAGGTGATCAACATTCTCCGGGCTGCAAATGACGCGCAGCCCCGGAGCCCGAGAAGCCGGAGCTGCCGCGGCTGCCGGGGGCTCGCCGGGGCTGCGGGAGCCACAGAGCCAGCCCAGAGAAGGGGCAGCAGAAGGGAGCTCATGGATACAAACACAAGTCTGCAAACTTCATTAGTAACACAGACACACACGCACAGGCACACAAAGTAGATGGCTAGGGAAAATTAAAAAAAAAAAAAAATAGGAGGGTGGCAGACTTGCTCTTTTAACTGTTCGGAAACTTAAAAAGAAACGGTCCCCAAATTAATTATTGCATCAGGGAGATATTTCTGCCTGTCTGTCTGTTCATCTGTTATATTTTGTCTCTTTTAATGGGGATTTAATGAAAAAAAATTATTTTGCATCCCGTTTTTTCAGTGGGCTAATGAATATATGACACATCTGCAAAAGGAAAGGTAATATATATAGGATAGGGAACAACTACCCATACAGAGATAAAGATGGATTTATTTACACATACGCACACAAATGCACACATATGAACACTCACATCCTACATCGTATTAACACATATGCACATACACTCAACACACACACAGTCACACAAAACATAGCACACTTTATTTGTTGACCACCATGTAATTGCATGGAGATACCAACAAAGTAAAAAGCAAAGCCTTTACAGAATATACAATATACCAACAAAGTAAAAAGCAAAGCCTTTACAGAATATACAATATCAACTGTAAACAGTCTTATCAAAATGAAGTAAATATCAGCCCAGGGAAAGGGTCTCTTTGCATACAATACAGGTTTCATGCATATACATGCATCATCTTCCAGTTTCCCTGCAAGTATTGATATTTTATTAATATTTTATCTGCTATATTTTACCAGACATATTTCATTCTTGGGGGGAGGGGGGCACACTATTATGATGAAAAGTAGGGTAAAATGTACAGATGTCATTATAAATCGGAATCTTCTACAAATATTTTCCTGTGTGGGATTTAAGAAGATTGCTTCTCATTTGAAAATCTAATTATCTTAACCTAATACTGCAGATGTGAATATGACTGACACTTTCATTAAAAGATAATTAACTAAAACTAGGAATAGACATACTTTAAAATACCCCCTACTGAAGATAAAAACATGACTATTCAAAGAGCATCCGAACACACCGCAGGAACACGTGCAGATTTTTGATAATGCTATTCCAGAAATGGGTGTAGCAGAAATGGTCACTAAGTCACAGTTACATGCAGGAGATATTTACGGTGCCAAGGACCCCGCGCAGGTGAACCGTAACCTTAGAGCTGACATGCCTTTGAAGTTCGTGATTCCTGCGATACGCCTAGAAACCTTGTCCTAGGCCTTAAACACTGAAAACCAGCAGGAAGGTTTTATCACAACCTTCCATTAAAAGCACACACCACAACAACAAACCAGCAAAAACCAGGATGGCAGAAATATGCACCTCTCTGGGCCCTAAACCTTCTGCTCCAGGAGAACATTTTGCAAGTACTGGAACTAACGCTAATAGGAAAATCCCCACCTGATGATGAATTAAGGCTGCCCTTAAGGAAGCACAGGCCAGTGTCAGGGAACCGAGTGTCTAAAAGCAGATGTTTAAGGTCAGAGTGAAGGTCCTGACAGTTTTGAAAGAAGAAAAAAAAAAAAAAAAAAATCTTTAGTCTTTGAAAAGGGGAGAAAAAATAGGATGTTAAAAAACCGAACCAAACTAAACAACAACAATAAAATAAACCCTCCATAACAAACAGCCAGCCTGAAAGTACAGCTATTCAATAAATCGGAATCTGCAAATAAAGCAGGGGAGGACCCCTACCCCAATCCAGAGAAACCTTACTTAAAACTTCAGGAAAACCTTCAAGATTCGATCTTAAGGGAAAAGTCAGGGGCATTGTAGGGTTAGTGAGAGCAACTTTGTTGCTTTTTCAAGCCTCACCTATGCACTGCACCAGCTCATCAATGAAAAAAGGTGTGAACATATATATGCAGATTTCCACAGGCACTGCGCCCTGTCAATGAACGTAATAAGGAAACTAGCGATATTCTGCATTGTTGTTTACACGGTGGAAAAAATGCAAACAAAGACTGAAAATGAAATCTCTGAAACCTGTTTACAGTTTTCAGATTGAGGGAGTATGATGGAAAGAGGGCTTTTAGGTTTAAATGGTAGACGAAACGGGACTATGAGATAGAAGGATGCATTGTCCATTCAAGTGCATGCCTGAAGGATGGCAACACATTTCCTAAGACTGAAGACAATTAAATACAATGTGATGAAGAAACACCTGAGAACAATACATCTATTTCAAATTCAAGTGAAGAAACACGTATACTTAATGTCACGGAAGAATAAGGAAACGAAGATAATTTAGTTTTAAAGTCGTCCCCCCCCCGCACTTCCCCCCACCTCTTTTATTCCTAGTGCTTTTTTCCTGGTGAAACATCAATATCATTAATGTCATTAATGTCAAAACACCAAACGTCAGAACAGTCAAGTCATTCTTTTTTGGCTGTAGATTTTCCCCCCTTTCTCTCGTCTTGGAGGGGGATATAGGTTTATGGTGTTCTTGAGTTACAGCTAAGGAACAAAGGAGGGGGGAATTAGGCAGGAATTGCGATAGGAGAGTCCACATTTTTCAGGGTTTCTTCTGCCACTGTTTACTGTCCATCTTAACATTTTAAACCTCTCTGTTTCTCTGTCTTTCCTACTTTCTCTCTCCCTAAAAATAGTACCTATCAAGGGGGGGGGGGGGATGGGGGTGTAGGGAAAAAAAAAAAAAAAGGCACTACGGGATGTTAACAGTTTAGAAGGAACCCGGGGATCGCCACGTAGATAGGAAAAATCGAAGAAGGTTAATTCCGGGAGGCAGCAGCAGCAGCAGCAGGTTCGTGGGATGCGATAAGAGCGGAGCGCAGCGCGGGCTGGGGGCGGCGGGCGCGGCGGACCCGCGGCCGCGGTGCGCGGCTCCGGGGGCGGCGGCGGCTCCGGCGGCCCGGCCCGGCCCGGCCCGGCTCCGCTCCCATCCCCTCTCTCCTCCCTCTCCGCCTCAGCTGATCGCCCCCGAAGAGTCTCGCCTAACCTCTCAGCTCCTCTCCTCTGGTCTCCATGGACCCCCCGCCCACCTCCTCCGAACTTCTCCTGCAGGCACCGTTACATATTTTGGGATTTTTTTCCGAGCCTCCTGTTGAAACCACAAAAAGCTCTTGATAGTGACGTTACATTTCAAAGAAAGGGAAGGGGAAAAAAAAAAAACCTCAAAAACCCCTCAGCCTTTTCTGTCCTTTACCATCTCCAGCCTTGGCCCTAAGGAAAACTTATTGGCCTGGGCGAGACGGAGCTGGTGGGGGCCAGAGCCCGACACTGACCGTTCTTTAATAGACAAAGAAATCGTAGCCCAAACCGGGCTCTGTTACACCACGTCTCCTCGTCAAGCTCATTTCACTCCCTAAATCTGCGCTGCGGACACACAGGGGCACAAGGATCTGCATAATTACAGACATAGCCGCTCCCCTCTTTAATAAACCGACATAATTCCCTAATAAGTGTTCCCTTCCCCCACCTTCTCCTCTCCCCAGACCCCAACCCAAGGGAAAGGGGATCCATGTCTTTTTACTGCGTTCCCTAAGTCTATAGATGAGCTCAGTTTGAAACGAGGTATTACAAGATTTCAGTGTTACAGACCCTTTATCTGAGCTACAGACACTTTCAGATCCCCAGCCCCCACCTCCTCTCCTTTTTGTTGTCTCTTCTCCTCCCGGGGGCTATTTGACAAAGGCAGTGTGTTAACTAACATTTTTGTTTAACTCAGCAACTTCTTTTCAAAACATACTTAAACCTGATAGCAATCTCTTGTACTTTTTTCTTTCTTTTTTTCTTTTTTTTTTTTTTTTTTTTTTTTTTTTTTTCCCCGATATGAAATTGACTCTGAACCCAAAGCGTTTGGCTATTATTAATAATTTCTTTCTTTGCAGGTATCATGTACACAAATCTTTTGTTAATTTACAGCGCTCTTCCCCGCCACCCCCCCACCCCCGGCAAAACATTCCACTACACACTTAAAACGGGAGGGGGGGTTCGGCGGGGGGGGGGGGCGCGAGGAGAAGAGGGAGGAGGGAAAGAAAACAAAAATCCCCGCTCTGATTCCTGGAAAGTTTTGTTAGAAAAAGAAATAAAACAACAATAACATACTGCATTTCAATTCTGCCTTCACTGCCCCAGATTTGGCATTCACCTACTGAAAGTGCGTCTAACGAGCAGTGACCTTAGAGAAAAATCACAGCCGAGTAGTATAGACATCTCGCTGAGATTTTGAGCTAAATAGTGCCGATCCCGATTGGCTTTTTCTTCTCTTGTTATTTTGGCTGGAGCGGTACAAAAACGCGCACCCGGACATTACTATAAATAAAAGCCTTCCAGGTCTAAGTCTGCTGCCGGCGTTTCCTCCGGAGCCTTAACAGCCCTTTTTCAGCTCCTTTCTTGGGCAGATCGCGGGGATTAAATGCCCTGAACCTGAGCTCCTGGCCTTGGATGGGAAGGGAAAGAAAAAGGGAGAGGGAGAGAGAGAAAGGAGAGGGTGAAGGAGCCAGGCGCCCTCTGGGCTTTCAGAGGTCAGCGCTTTGACAGTGCTCTGACCTCCCTCCCCTCCCGGCAACCACCCCAGTGTTTATAAACAAAAACAGTCAGGACTAGCCCCAAACAATAGCAATTCACCAACTTCACAGGCACTTCACCAGCTCTTATGCAAATAAAGGAAAACGACCGCTTACCACCGCTCCCCCCCATCCCCTCCAGAAAGCCCAAGAGCATATTTCCAGCAGTGATATTTCCAAGGGAAAAATTTTACATTCTATCCTGGAAAAGGACAAAAAGGGACTTCAGAAATAAAACGCTTCTGGTAGAAAGACAGACAAAAAGGAGAAAAAGCCAATAAAACTACCGATCTTACTGCAGAAAGAGGAAAGTTATGAAATATTTATACCTAAATCCAGCAATCCACACTGCCAATAAAACAGGAATCTTTGTTGTGTAGACAATATGCTAAACTACCTCTGCGACAAACAGCGATTATAAAGCAACCAGAAAAAGTTATTTTCGCCCAAGGAGCCAAGTTTTCAAAGAAAACGTGTGGATTTTACAGCTAAATAAAAGCCACCACCTCTGTGTTATCCGTAAAAACTACACATAAATTAAAAGCACCGTTAAAAGAAAGAAAAAAAAAAAAAAACACAACAAACCTTCCAGCAAGCAAGCAGCACATCTGATCTGACTTACAAAAAAAAGAGAGTATAATTAAAACCATCTTTAATTACAAAAAGCAGCAAGCAAAAACTAAATGAATCAATGATTTCTCCCCAAAATGTTGTCCGCCAAGGTATAGAAATGACAGTTCTATAGTCCTGCATTAAAGCATAACTGAAACCCCACAATTCAGGAATTGATTACCCGATAAGGAAAAAAAAAAGTAAAAGGAAAAAAAAAGATCCTAATGATTTTCAAACTTTTGTTTAAAAAACGATGAAGATCAGAAAAGGTTGGAGGAAAAGTTAAAGGAAATATACCTCAAGAGAAAAAAGACCATCTCCTTTTCTTCTTTGTCTATCAGTCTCCAGTTAAAGCATATGGAAAATGTTTTCAAAATGCCTAGATTTGGCACATTGTCATTGCAAAGAGAGGAGCGCAGTGATGCTGTTATAGAAAATGGGAAATAAATTCAGGATTGGGTGCTGCCTCCTTCAATGCGGATTTATCTAAGTTTAATTTAATATTCCGCAATCACTGTATGATCGCATATAATTCACCAAGATTTTTAAGGGCTTTGCCTAAATATGTTGATCACAGACACAAAGTAATTTCATCAGATTGTTTCCTTCTTTTATTTGTGTTTATTTTTCTCATTAGAAACACTTTAAATTGCAATTGTAAATAGTAGAAATGATGGAATATTAGGTTTGGGGTGAACAAACGCTCAGAGAAGGCATTAGCTTTATTAAAATCATTCAGAACGTAAAATCAAAAAGCACAAAATGGTTGTTTGTAAAACACTAAACCTTTAATCGATTTATTGGCATTCCAATCGATTAGATAAACGGAAATCTATAGCAAACATAAAAGCATTTAAAATATTTTTCTCTCATTTATAAACAAAACTTTTCTTTTCAGTAGAAAAAAAAATTATTATCAAACGACTAACAGGAAATTCTTCAGATATCAAATTACGATAATAAAATTATTTCCACATGGAAAGGGATAATGACAATGATGATAGTAATTATAATAATGAATAATTCAACAGCCCTTTGACATATATGGAAGAGCTTGGTTCAAAAACAGCTTTTGAAGGGGGATACTTTTAGGGGATTTTTTAAATAAAATTGAAAATTGAGGCTGAAATGCTTAGATTAAGTGACAGTTTAGGTGCATGTGGTAAAACTGCGTTATTTTTTTCCTGCAGTTTTAAAGGCAGAACTGTTCTCTTTGACATCACCTCTTAAATTAATTTACCTCTTAATAGCGGTAAATAAGTATGTAAATTTATAAGTTACCCCTGAATTTATGGGGGGAAAATTTTGTCTCTACACCAGGGCGATGGGAAGGGGGACCTTTTACCTTATAATTTAAACAATTTGCCTAGCTGGCAGTGTACCTTCCAGATTACAGAAAAATTGTGCAAGCAATAATGTATTTGACCACTTAAGTGAAAGAACACAATTTATTTAGGGGTGGAGGGTGGGGAACTGCAAGCCGGAGAAATGCAGCAATCAGCTTGTGGCATTCTGGCTGCGCGAAGAGGAAGTGTTGCTGTAACGGGTATTATGTTTATTTGATAAAGAAAATCAATGAAAGTGGCTGTAAAGTAGTTAGTGAGGCGTGTGTTTGGGACTCGGGCTGAATAGTGACTCCAGCGGTCTGGTCGATGAGCTCTAAGAGCTCTGGAAATCTAACCTAACCCTCCGAGTGAGCTCTCTCTCACTCACTGCTGCACCTTCCCCAGGCTGGGAGACTTCAGCCCTTGTCTCCTCCCTCCGTCTCCTTCCCTCTCTCCCCACATCCCTCCCTCTGTCCCTCCTTCCCTCTCTCCTAGTTTTCCGCTCCCGCTTTCCTTCTTCCCATCCGCTCCAACTGTTCCCTCTCCCAGGTATATTTGATCCCCTAAATCTCTCCCATTCTCTTTCTCTCTCTCTTTCATTCTCTCGCCCCATCTCTGCCGTAGCTGTTTGCTCCCGGTCCAGTTGGTTCTCTAAGTTTCCCTGTACTTTTGAAACCTTTCTCCTTCTTTAATTCTCTTCCTCTCCTCTCGGGTATCAGTATTGCTAAGTTTTCTTCCAGCCTTTTTCCTATCTGTCTTCACCAGCCAAATTTATCTCTTATTTTGGATTGGTTCCTCCGGACATGTGCAATATTAGTAATTATCTCTACTCATTTCCCTTTCACACACCCATGCTGAAGGGATGAGCACATCAAGCTCTTTCCGCAGTTGAAATATTTTAGACATTGGCTAATCTTCAGTGGTGCTTTACTTCAGACCTTCTGCAGCTATTTCCCCCTTTTCTCCCACTATCCTTCATTCCCTCTAATTTACAACAGAAATGTTTCTCCTCCTCCTTTTCATTTCCTACTTTACAATTTCCTTTGGGGTTTCTAAATAGTAGTATGTCCTTTGCATTTCCCTACCCCCATCTCCTTCACTGTTTCACTTCAGCTATTTTGTTTACCCTGTTGCTTAGAGGAATATTTCTTTCCTTAACAAGTTTATCTCCCTGTCTTTCAGTCCCAGCCTAATAAAAAAAAAAAGAGAGAGAGAGAGAGAGGAAAAAAAAAAAAAAAAAAAAAAGTTGAGCTCTTTTCAGCAAACTAACTTGGTTTCAAACTTCTGGTTTGGATTATGTGTCATTATCTATTTTCCCTTATCGCATCCCCCGTTGCCCTCCCCACCCCTCCGTCGCTAATAACATCTTTAGTGTGGTCAATGTTAAATATGGCAGATCTCTGAGAAATGCCTCCTCTGGAGCTCTCTGCTGGAATTCATTACCCCCCCGCGCCGTGCCGGTGCGCGGAGCCCTCGGCGCGGCCCGGGGCTGCGGAGCGGCCGCTCCCCGCTTCGCTCGGCCGCGGGGCAGC
This sequence comes from Oenanthe melanoleuca, assembly GCF_029582105.1. Classification (NCBI taxonomy): domain Eukaryota; kingdom Metazoa; phylum Chordata; class Aves; order Passeriformes; family Muscicapidae; genus Oenanthe; species Oenanthe melanoleuca. Next base: position 30,229,401 of record NC_079335.1, read on the forward strand.
GCCGCCGAGCCGCGCAGGAGCGCCGGGGCAGCGCAGGAGCGCCGGGGCAGCGCTCGGCCGGCGCAGCGCAGGAGCGCCGGGGCAGCGCTCGGCTGGGGCAGCGCAGGAGCGCCGGGGCAGACCTCGGCTGGGGCAGAGCTCGGCCGGGGCAGCGCAGGGAGCTCCGGGGCCGCGCTCGGCCGGGGCAGGGGCAGCGCCGCCTCGGGCGGGACTGGCCGCTCCGGCCCGGCAGGTGCGAGGGCCCCGCTCCGCTCCGCGCCCCGCTCCGCCCCGCTCCGCGCCGCAGGGCGCCGGGTGCCCCGGCAGCATCCATCCCCTCCGCGGGAGGTGCCCGGCTTTCCCAGCCGCTCTACCTGCCCTTGTTTGTCTGGGGCGGGAGGTGGGGTTTGGAGTCTGGCTCTTCTTGCTGTTTTCTTTTTTCCTCCCTGCCCCCCCTCCCCCCCGCCTTGTTTTTTCTTTTTTCCCTCCTTCTTCTTCTTTTATTTTTTTTCCCCTTTTCCCTTGCTGTGTCCTGATTGTCTGGAGTGGGATCTAGATGAGGGATCCCCCCTGGCGAAGTCACTCATGTGCTGCTGGCTGTGACACATGCTACGTGTGTCGCCTTTGTATGGTCCTGGTTGGGCCACATGCACTTAGCCTGCAGTTTAAGGATTTGCCTTCGTGTGTGTAGTGAGTGCTGGAATAAAGCAGGATTTCAAAGGGTACCACTAGAGTTGACATTTCAGGCCTGCTCTGGGTTTTACATAAACCTTAACCAGAGGAAACGATTGTTCCAGGTTAAGTGGCCCTAAACTTGCCTTTGTTTCATTAATTGGGATCTTCTGTTTAGCTCTTGTGACAATTCTTTTAAAGAAGCCAGAGGAATAAATCTAATTCATTAATTTCTTCCATACTGACTGAAACGTTTTCGCTGTTTTACACACAGCTGGAGTTATGTTTAGACTTACTTCTTGTCTTTAGGTTACACACATGAAGGGAACAGAGGGGGATGGATCCTGCCAGACCCTTCTCGAGTCAGTAAATGTAGGTCTGTCCCGTTGTTAGAAACTCTCACTACCTTGAGGGCCTCTGTTTGGTGTGATGTCTGATTAAATGATTTTACCTATTCCAGGCTAAGGCTACCCAAAACAAATGTCATAAAATTCAGATTTTCTAAAAGCATGCTATATGGTTTTTAGCTAAGCCCCTAATAACTGTAACTTTCTTATTTACTTAAATGTGCTTGAGGGAGGAATGACAGCTTTTTACATTAAATGTTTCATAGTACAGAGGCACAAATGGAAATTAATATTTTTTTTTATAGTTTCAGAGAAAATACAATGCACAAACAGGGCAAACAATATAATCCAGAAGTCTTATTAATTAAAACCCAATGTAGGAGTGTACATTTTACAAATATTTGCCTGGGAACTTGGACTCCTAAATTCTGTCAATATCTCCATCACCTCTGAAATTATTGCTCACCTATATCCACAGTGACCCCAAATTGTCAGAGAGAAAGCCTGCCAGTTGTAAATCCACACGGGGCTACAACAGGATTGCAATTTATTATGAAGCAGAAATGTTACTGAAGGCAAAATTGGTGCCTATTCCCAAGTCCACACCTGAAAGGAACACACTTTCCAGAAATAAAGATGTTACATAGAATTGTTTAAATTTTTTTTTTTTTTTTTCACAAGATAGCATCATATTAGGTAGAGTATTTTTTTTTTCCTGGATTTTAACCAACTGTGAATGTTTTTAAAAAAAAATGTTTAACAGGGACAACTGAAATTCAATACCACCTTGAAAAGATTAAAATATTTACTTAGGCTGCAGACTGTGTGCATGACAGTACATTATAGAATAGTCAAGACAGAGAGGTACTTTTTCCTTCTTTCCTCAAAAGGATCTAGCTTGGTATTATATTCTTGCTTCCCTCTGAAATGATGTTAATGAGTGAAAAAATATTCTTGATGTAATGTAAAAGAGGAAATGAAGGACTATTATAAAACTGAATTTAAAGGTAGGTTTTAATACTCTGGAAAACAAATACAGAATAGGTGTATTTGCAGGGAGATCTTATATACCATGTGGAAAGAGCTTATTTTAAACACGTGTGTCTGTACATTCCTTCAGATAAAAGTGTGAGCACCGTAGTTAGAATCACAGGATTTTTGATCTATTTGTCTACTTTTCTTAATGAGAAAATTTTTGTGATGTAAGATATGCATAAACAAATTCAAAGAGCATCTGAAATTTATTCATAAAGTAAATTTAAGAATTTAAAATTCTACTGATTATGAAGAAGTGTTTCTAAAACACTTAATTCCTAAAATAAACTTGTGACTCTAAAAAGATGCTAACCTGCATACACAATGTGGACAACTTCCCCCTTTCAATTCATTTCTAGTTTCAGGAGGAATAAAAATGAACACAGGAAAAGTATTTTACTCTTTTTCTCCTTAAGCTCCTTTAAAATTATCTCTTCACAGAGACATCCTTAGAAATTACAAGTAACCTAAGAATCAGTATTTCCACCAAATAATTATTTTGAAAATGAATATATGTGCCATTTTCCTTTGTTTTTTTCAGTAGATAATTGTGAGTATTGTCATCAGTAAAAAGGGAATAAAAACCTAACCTAAAACGTTTTTAAGGCAACAAATAGATGCTTCTATATTTGTGCTAAAACATTTGTATTTTCTTTTAATGGGAAGCCTTCATAAATTATTAAATCACACGGGATCAAGTTAACAATGGAGTTAACTACAAGTACGTAAAATGCTGTTTTCTGTGTAAGATTTATACTTGAGCCCCCCAGACACTTCATATCTCTCTTCTACATATCTTTTGTTAACATAACATTATTCAAACTTTTATTTTGAGATTATTATAGTAAGTAAAACGTATTTGAATCTGTGTGTTTGTATGCACCAACACACGGAAGCAACTGATCTGTCCCTGTTTCATACAAAAATACTTGTCTATAGTTATATATCTAGAAGCATAGGAAGGTCTGCTCAGTGTTTGGTTTTGGCACAGTAATTAAGGTGTCAGGATTCAGATATGCTTTAATGCTGAACATTCAAAATTTAGCATTAGAGCCTCTGGTTCATCTGCAACGGGATGGATACTGTGTTTATAGAGTTCATTTTTGACCTTACCTGAGTAAGTACTTTAAGTTAAAGTATGAGATGCACCTAGAGGGGTAATACATTGAGTTTAATAGGAAGACAGTTAATAACCTTTTTTCATCCTCATGCACTATCAATCATGGCTGTCACCAGTCTGCTGAATCAAAGCAAAAGTGTTCTTCACAGATGACTGATTAGAAACGCAAAATCACAAGATCCATCTTCATGGTCACTTTTATTATAGTCATTTTTAAACTGACAGCAACCTGCTCAGTTTCAGCAGACTGGGCATCACAAATAGTGTCACTCAGTGCAGCTAAGCATGAGAAGATGTTGGCTGGATTATACTTAAAAATAATTAGGCCTAAAGCCTTTTGTGGAGGCAAGAAAAAGGATTTTTGCGGTCCTAGCCCCATCTTTTCAACACCAGCAGTAGCCTACGCTTTTACAGTATGTTATTATTGGAAAATATTTTCAGTCTTCCACTTCAAGTGAATAAATCAGCTTTGGTGGCCCTTGGATACTTTTTGGAAACAATACCTTTGTTGGTAATGTGACCAGTGAGTTTTGATAGAAACCCCTGTAAGCAGAGGCTTAACATTGCACACTGCTATTTGTAGAGTGCTGTGATGAACTGTTGGTTTCCAGCCTTCTGAGGAATATTGCAAAAGCTAATTACCTTGTTAACTAGATTTGTTTCAATAACATTGTCGCCTGTTCAAATAAACTAGCAAACAGTTCAACGGTTTAAGGTTATTTATAATTGAATGGGCTCCAGCAAATTTAAAATCAAAATGGTGCAGGTGAGAGGGAGAGAAAGGAGCAGAAGGACACTGATACTGCAAGTTGTGCTCTGTTCTTGTGTGTTTCTGGAATATGGTGAAATCTAATGTCAGTAATGTAAGTGATGCTGAAAAATGAAAGCTGGTTTGTTTGGAGGTTTTTTGTTTGATTGATTTTTGTTGTTTTAAAAAATATAAATTGTTATTGCCTCTAAAGGGTGCTTTTCCTGTGTGAAAACTATAAGATTGGTTCCTTAATGTAAATAAAATCCTTTCCCTCTACTTAATGCTGCTTAACATGAGTAAGAAAATAATAGATTCTGATTTGGAGTTTTGATTCAAGGACTGACGGAGTGAGAAGACAGCCAAGACTAATTTTTAAATTAGGTGGAAGCTAAATAGGCCTCCCTCAAAACTCTTCAAAATCTTCACTGGTTTTTAAAATTTAAATTCCACTTCATCTTGTGAACACAAAATAACATATTCCACCAGCTGAGCATCGTTTTCGAATTATCTTTAGAATTGCAGTGAAATGGTGCATCTGGTTTGCCACTTAACTTTAACCCCCAAAAGGTAGTTTTAATAGTAAGCCTGATTTGTGTAGCTGTGATTCCTTTAATACAGCTCATAGGACTCTAAGCTCTGTATATCTAAAACTTTAAAACACGTTTGGTAACTACAAGTGGCTTCAGTGGGCTGCAGTGTTCTTGCAGTGCCCCTTCCCATCCTTCTCTCTCAAACTGGAGGGCAGGACTTGGGTCAAGTAGGGCTCTTCCAAAAGGAAATGCTCTTCATTTCCACCCTCAGACCTCACTCTGGCTCTTAGCACTGGGCTATGAACACAGAGTCACACACTCAGTGGTGGTGAAATGAAAGCATGCAAACACACACAAAGAACATGCTACATGCATGTTTTCAACACTGGCACACAGTCATGCTGCCTGGATAGTTATGCTGAAGTGTGAATACCAAGCTAATCATGACAGGAGAATGTCTTTATTTAAAGTATCATTTAACAGATTTGTAGTATTTCTCTGTACTAATAAATAAATAAGCAACTGTGAGACTGAAGAAGGAAGGAAGGAAGCGAAATAGGCAGCTTTATGTCCAGCTGACATTCACATGCTCTGTAAACAGTTTGATTCCCCTCTTTGCCCAGTTAATGCTTATCTTAAGGACACAATTAGCATTGATAATATGGTCCCGTGTAGAAACTCCATGTTTTTTGAAGTGGTTTTAACATGCATCTCTATTTTCTGATGAAAAATTGATACACTAATGCTGACTGACATCTGTCTAAAAATCAGAGGCTAAGTATGTCTGAATTTAAATTTCTGAGCATTAATCAAAACCTAACAAAGCAAAGAAAGTAGCAATACCTACTGATAAATAATATAATAATATTTTAATAATTATGCTTTTGGGGGGAAGACAGTATTTTTTCCCCATTAGATATTTAAAATAGTAAATTCTAGCCATAAATGGCTAAACAAAGTTGGCTGTAAATTATTCTAGTGCACTTTTCTGTGTAGTAAGAACATATTTTAAAGAAATCCTGAGATCTGAAAGTATAACTATATGCAATAAAAAGAAAATAATGGGCTAAAAATGCTTTCGAGTTTCATGTACGGAAGTTGTTCTTTCTCCTATTATTGAATAATACTAATCTACTTCCTAGGTTTGTTTTTTACTCAGTTACCATTTTAAACAGTATGCAAAAGATAATCATTACAGCTTAACTTAAGCACATAGTAAATCCACGTGTCTCAAAAAATGAGCATAAAAGGATGAGGAATGGTAAGAAATTTTGTGGGTTTTTTCCTGTCACAATGAAGGAGACACAGGTAATGATTATTAAAATATTTTTTTTACCTTAAGGAAACCCTACATCAAGCTGACTTTGTAAACTTTTGGAATACATATGTTGCTTTACTTTATATGCTGCATTTTCCCCAGAATGTATTGTTCACTGAATACTTATTTCCAGTCAGTGCACTTGCTTGTCCAGAATACTTCTTACATACTAGTATATAGCACAGAGTTAACTTTATAAGGGTAGAATTTTTAGAAATGAACTTTGAATTAACTATTTTTCCAACTAAAATTTCATCAATCAATCAATCAATCAATCAATCAATCCTTATAAGACATGACTGAAGTAAGTATTAACTTAATATTGAGGAAATGTTGCAGTAGAACAATTATAACATGTATAAGTACTGAATGCATATACATATTTTGTAAGATTTAACAAGATGTAATTTATATAATAAATAAATAAAGGGATTTGCATCTACTTTAGTGATTACTAATGTAATTGGTGGGAAAAAATAATGTGTAGGCACATGCACAGAAGACAGTAGCTGAAATACAACATAACTTTTATCTTAAAAAAGCAGACCTACCCCAGTAAATAGGCCAAACAGTACCTGAAGGTATCATAAGCATATACAGACCCATGAAAAGTACCCATCAAATCCTCCAACAGCAAGGCAGAGCACTGCAGACAAGAACACTAGGAATTCTCATACCACACCTGCCGTTTTGCTGCTTGAATATGCAGCTATTTCTGTCCTCACTGCTTTTTAATTTCTTTTCCCTTTGGTTTCTGAAATGTTCCTTGTAGAAACTTGGAAGGAGGAAAAGACTTTCCTATGAGCATCAGGTTGCAATAAATGTGTTTATGTGAGAGGGAGTGTGCTGATACAAAGATGTATCAGGAAGGCCAGGCTGGTCCCCTTTCAGCATCTGTCTCCTACCTGGGGCTCAGAACCTCAGCTTTCAAGGGAAAAGAGCAGGGAGCAGAGGTCATGCAAAACATTTCTGTTTATATATTCAAATTGCCACTATTTAGAATAAATATATTGTCTGATATAAATATTTCCAGTTGTTTACTAGGTAGATAATTTTTACCTTCTCTCAAAAGGTATCGGTACCTCTGTGTATCAGTAAGTTCAGATGATTGCTCATCAGGATTTAAAAAGGATTCTGCATTTTTCCTTTGCCTTTTCTAAAATATTGACCACGTATTATGAAGTGGGGATTTCTGTTTTGTTGTTTTTTGTTCTTTCTTTTTTTTTTCTTTATCTTTATACTCCCAGACCCCTTTTTATTTTCTGCCTCCTGCAAAATATAACAGACACAAATCTTCACAGGTTGTCTTTGAATTTATGCTTTATAAGAGCAACACTTTATAGGAAAGATGTAAATATTTCTTTGCCAAATATGCCAAAACCAAGTATTTTTCTTCCAACAATTTGAAAAAAGCACCTATCTATTTCTTACTGCTGAAGGATGCACATAGAAACTTGGATATAAACATCATGGATATGCTGAATTCAGTAAAACAATTGTGTCTAATACAGATTGAAAACAAGAGAAGAGCTGTCTTATTTCTCAAGTAACAGATTTGGGGATAAGCACAAATACTTTTTTTTCATCTATCTTTTATCTGTAGTCTAAATCATAGTTTAGATCATAGCCTGTTAGGCTAAGAGGAAAAGATTATTTTTGTAAAAATGTCAGCTAGGATGTTGGGACCCTGCTGTGGAATGCAAAAGGGGTAAAAAAATCCCCCAAATTTCCTTGAATAGTTTAGGTGCTACAGTAGCATTTTTTTTTTTTTTAATATTGAATCTTTCTTTGTAGCTGTATTTAGGCCCTGTTTTCATTTTTGTAAAGCACAGGTTTTCATTTTTTCTAAGCTGTTCTCTCATAGTGCATCTTAGTTTAATTCATTCTTAGCAAAAGAAACACCCAGGTTCAATCTGGAGACCTCCTTCCAACATAATTTAGCTGGACCTTTTCTTAGTAAAGGTTTTCTGGTTTTCATTTTCACTTCATATTCTCAAATAAAAGATCCTTTGTTGTCTACCATTTGATTGGACTTAATGAAAAACACTCCATTTTAACTTAACAGTATTTCCCTTTGAATTTATTATATTTAAGAACACTGTCAAAAATCAAGCATTTAATCTCAGGTTTTTATACTTAAAATTATATTGCTATCATATGGTTCAATGAGGTGATGTAGAAAATATATTGAATAGATTTCAAAAAGAAAAGTGAAAAACTAGCCTCATTTTAATATGAAACTAAATACTATGGCTAATGTGCAGATTGGGTATGGTAGTTGACTTTAAAGACTAACATGTGACAGGGTGCCAACAGCTGAATTGTGCAGTATTGACTAAATGAGGTTCACTGATTTGTATTGAGGCTAATATCTTCTTTAAACAATTCCGTGTAAATTGTGCGTATAAAGTCATTGGAAGCTATTTCTCAGGACAGCCTCGCTGGCTAGCTACCTGCTGGAGTGAGGAAGATAATCAATAGAAAGAAATAGAGCTGAGCATGAGACTAGGAAGCTTCAGAGCAGTTAGTGCTGATAAAAGTAGATGATGTCAATATTTGGGAATAACACAACTCTAGGATAACAGACAAAAGAGAAGTGCATATGTTGTAGAGTGTTCAAACAGGGGCAGAATTAATGCATAAGTGGCAGATGTTGCCCCAGGCTGCAAAAAGACATTATTTATTCCAGGTATTGTTAAATTCCTAGCGATACACCACTGCTCAATATAGTATATTAAAATTATACCTAGCAATGAGAGAGCTGGAATACTTTTTACATAAGTCGAAATTCTCAGATATAAAGAAGCTGATGCACTCTGTTGACACGGAGCATTTTCTACAAGTCTCCTTGACCTCATAAGGACGAGCCTCAGTCAGAACAGAATCCTGCAAAAACAGTGCCCAGTGTTCTCTAATTAAATGAATACTTAGAACTAATATTTAAAAGAGGAACAAAACCAAAATGTAATGGCACATTTTTACCAGAAATCAGTTCTTTGCTTGTAAAGATGTTGACATCCTCGAGTCTACCCTCTTCCCCCTCCCTTTTTTTTTGTGTTTAAGGATTATTGAAACAAAAAATTCCCAATGCTCATTCAAATTTATAATATGGTGAATGTTTTTAGCCATGGTGTCTTTATCGGTAGTGAAATATTGGTATATTTTTTGCTAATTTAATAGTAGAAATCAGTTTTCCTCTTGCTGTCAGACGATGAATTTTTGTTCTTCTATGCTGATCTCTCTGTTGATGTATTATGACATAGTCTGTCAACATGAACAGATTCGTGAAAGGGAGATTGGGTGACTGAGACATGCAACCTGAATATGGCTCTTCTTCAATTTTAAGTGTATTATCATGTTTGGATACAGTCAGTAGAAACGTTGGATATTTTTTTTTCTGCTAAAGAAAGCTGTTGTTTTGATGTAATTTAGGCAAAAGCAAAACAGGTGGACTATGACAAGGTCCTAAAGGAGGAATGAATGAGGTAACTCCAAAACATATGCATGAGAACTTAAAAACCTTTCATTTCTAGGTTACAGCCCTTTAAAACTAGCATTTGCAAAATACAAAAGTTCTTGTGTGAGACGAACCAATCCAGGCTTATCTGATTAATAAATATTGCTATCTTTTCTTAAAAAATAATTAAATAATTCCACAAGCTTTACATGGTTTGTTGTCACAGATGTTTTTATTGTTTGGTGTTAGATATCTGGATTACATCACGTAGGTGATTACTATGTCAGCTAAAAAGGTCAAGTTCCATATTTTATATTTCAAACCATCATAAAGAAATCTTTCTATAATGACACACTTATCTATACTGTAGATCTCACTCTACCCATTTTTTTGAAAAAGATTCTATCTAATGCATTGCTTAACACAAGAGAATTTCATATTTTGATAGTTTAATAAATTGTCAATATTAATGCTTTAGAGAAATACCTGTGTACTGAAATAATTAATTTTTCCTAAGCAAATTTCTTATTAAGAGATCAGATTTTATCATTAAAATATAAAATTTATTGCAATAAAAGTTGTTATTATTACAGTGATGTGCCATAAAAACCTTCTTAGACTTTTTTTCAGGTTGCTATTCTTTAGATGTCAGATGTGGCATCATTCCATCCTAAAATTACAAGAATTCATAAGGTTACTGTCTAATACTTAACTCTAAGCAAATCTTCATTTCAAATAAGCATGCATTTTGATTTGAGACATAGTAAAAAATCTTTAAAGATATATACATCAACTAATTTGTTAATCTTGTGCCACTTTTAGCATTTGTCACACATATAGACCAGGAAATTGGCTCCATCTCATTCTAGCTCTGTGTTGAATTAAAAACCTCTACTGCAAAGAAGAGCATGATGTGGGGAAAGAATAAATTTAGTTCTTTCCTTAGTAATGCACATATATTTCCATACATTTCACATCCTAAGGGAGCCTGTGAATGCATTCAATAAATACAAAACTGTAATTCCAGGAAAAGAGAATTTTTATATTATAAATTTCACATAGTACTTTGTTCTTAAAAGATCTGAAATTACAAATGTCGTTATGTTTTTATTCTTTTACAAAATACAAGATAGAGAAAAAAAAAAGAAAAGGCATTACATTTTAGGATCATTAGTATTTTTGAGGGTATTAGGTGATTTAAAACAAAAAATATATATTCTACAACGGCACTTGTAAATTAAGAAAATCGTGTCCAGCCAAACTAGTTCTACCTTACATATACTGAAATCAAAATCATATATGTAAGCATTTATATCAAACGATTGCCTATCTTCACCTTATATTTTAAGGTCAGTGAAAAGAGCAGTTTATGGATAAAGGGCAATAATAAAGAGGTAGCCTTTAAACATGATTAGTTGGTGTCTATTAAAGATGTGTTAAAATGAAATATATACTGCAGGTGAAGGAAATTACTAACTCTTTCTAGGATGATGGACTTGCTATATGTGTATTTCACTATACCTTTAAAATATTTGTGAATTTGGCTGCATTCTGAGGAGACAGTGCAATGTGGTAGATTTATGAGGGTCTGACGGAAACAGGGCTAGGGAAGATTATGGCATACTTGTTTAGAAAAACTGAGAACTGAAGGTTCCTGATTTACACTGACATATATCTAGATGAAACTATAGTTTGCAAATTGCCTAGAGGAGTTATTTTTTATTAAGTGCTTGGTGGGCACAGAAATGTACATATCTGTTCTGTAACGGTCTAGGAATACCAACACAATATTTGCAAATACAATTTTAATGTTCTTAGACTTTCTTAAATATTTTCATTTTTATGGTCACCTCACCCAACCCTGTGCTGAGCTCCCGTGCCTACCTGAAAAAGCATATGGTTAGAGTTTTGTTGCATTATTTTGAATTCTTGAGATAGCATTGTGCTGAAATGTTCCCTGTACTGCAGGACTAGGAGAGATCAAACCACAGCTTAGTCACTTTTTACCTTTTTCAGCTTACCAACACATTTGACACTGTCTGCACCTTAACAGTTAGAAAAAGGTGTTAAAACCCCCAGTGTTCACAATTAATGCATTTCCAAAGGCTTTCAAGTTTGCAACTACATTGTGATGTAGATACATAGGTTTAATTTGAAATTAGGCAAGCAGTAACAGACAAAGCGTGCAGTTCTACCAAGCACTGTAGGATTTCTTGCAAAGAAAGTCTGAAGGACTGGTAAGTTTTCAACCCAGACCAACTTTCCTGTTTTATTCAGACTGATACAAGGTAGATGACTTGTCTAGAAGGAGGTGCGGGGCAGATTGGCTTTGCACTATAATTTTTGGTAACTTAACTTTCTCTTTCTTGAGGAGATGCTACTTTTTAATCTTATTTTAAATCATTATTATCATACTGAAATCTGTATTAGGCACTGCAATCCTACTTTCTTAATTCATATTTTATTAGTGTAATTAAAATTGGTGTTTACTGATGCTTTAGCAACAAAATTATGAATTTAATATCAGTTTAACAATGGATGATACTATGCATTCTAGTTCTGTCAGCATTTTTTCAAGACAGGTGAATGCATTATACAAATATCAGGCAATATTTTACATAACAATCTCCCGATTAAAGGGGAAGTTTTGTCAGGCTTGTATGTGCAGTTGGTCATCAATTATATATATAAATTTTTTTCCCGGAAAGATGTGGAAACAGGATATTTTAAAGATTTCACAGGCTTCTAATAAAGGCATAGCAAGCACTGTCTGTTAGTGTAAGCTTTTGATCAGCAACAGAGAAAATAAAGTTTATGACCAGACAACTATTTATACTTTGATTATGAATATATGTTCAGTGCATTGATAGCCTTAACAAAATTCTTCTGTGTCTTAGGATTGTATGAAGAGCTGTACATTTGTGATAAGCAACATGCACTGACCCATTTTCATCTGTAACTTGCATAGTTTTCTTAAATCATTAACTTATCAGATCTGGGCAGGGATGTCTGAATCTTTCTGGATGTTTGGATAGTGCCTAGCATAATATAATGTGTACTGGAATATAAGGAAATAATTGGCACTTGTTAGTTATAAGCAGCACTTGTTAGCATAGGCTTTCTAGCATGCCAACAAGCAATTAACCTCAGCATCAGTCAATCACCTTTTCCTAGTTAACTCGCATTACACTTTGAGGACAGCTGCCATCCTCTTGTAGAGAAATATATGTAACTGTGCCCCTGACTGTCATGGGAGTTTTAGACCAGCATAACTTTATTCTATCCAAAAGAGTTAGAGCTTTCTAAATAGTAGGGTAATCAAGAAAATTATTTTTCTTCCATGACTGTAAATTAGGAGTAAGTGCATCTAATTCATTGGTGCTGCATCTGTTCAAAACCATGGCACTGAAATTGGAATCAATCTTTTCTTTCTGTACCTAAGAGGTGAAAGTGTAGTACTGTACATAAGTCAATCAATGCTATGATGTTGCTTAGCAATGTAAATGCAAAAGAGTAGATTGCTGATGCCAAGAAATTTGCACCCACATATTGCACCTGTCAGTAAATGAGAGTTTGCATTGCAACTGCATTGCAGTGTGGAATTAATGCCCTAATTAGAGACTTCTTCATCTCTATTGGTATGCCTGACAAGACAATATGGTGAGGTTTTTTTATCAGCTCATCATTGCTATGGGTGGCAGGAATAACTGGTTTTGCTCTTTTTAAATCTTTTTGTTTGGTTGGATTTTTTTCAAGACATAGCAAACACTTTAAATCAATTTTTTGATAGGAATAGATGACCAGAAAAGAGTTTCTGTGTGTTTTTTCTGTAGAAGAGAGAGGTTGACAGTGGGTTAATGAAACTGTTTTTTCCCATTCCCCTACATGTAAGCATGATTTTCTTGGAAGAAAGGTATGGAAGAACTGAACTGTGATTTAAAGCACATCATTTTATTTCAATAGCAGGAAGCAACTTCCATAAATGACAACTTTTTTTCTTTTGATAACTCCAGTAAAATACAGAGATGACACCTGTATGAAGCATTATTTTTAGAAAGAGGGACTGGGACACTTCTTCTCCCTTGACTATCAAAATGACATATAAATATCATTTCTTTTACTTTTTCTGTGAGTTTTGTGACTTGTGCCTTGGTGTGTGACTGCGATGTGCTTTTTTTGTTGACAGATGTGAATAAGGTATAGAGAGTACTAAATAAAAGCATGCCTGGTCCAAAGAGGTAGCAATATGCAGCACAACTTAAGGGAAGCAAAAAAAAAAAAAAAATCCAAACCAAACCAAAAACCCCAACCAATCACAAAAACTCCTTGCAAAAAATCCAAACCAAACCAACCAACCAACCACAAAAAACCCCCAAAAGACAAAAACAAAAAACACAAAAAATCCCCCAAACACTCCCCCTCCCTCCCGGAAAAAAAAAAAAAAAAAAAAGATTCACTGTAGACTTATTTCTTCCTGGTCAGTACATTAGAGAATAGACTGAAAAATTTGGAGTTTTTCCAGTGAGTGATGAAAACAAAAGAAGATTTGAGGCCTAAGGTATTTTAACACTGTTCTTAAGAGTTTTACATATTCAATTCTGAATAAATCTTTTAATTATGAATTCCTGTCTATCCAGCTCAGGTAAGAAAACCACAGAATAGGAATTTCTTTTTTGTTTTACAGAAGTTTAGTTATTATTGCTTAACATTTTCTGTGTTTTGCTGACAGAAATTCTTTGGGGAATGCTTCAAGAATGGACTTTTTAGTGGATTTCTTTGGGGTATTCTTTTCAAATAGTCACTGTTGAAATCATCCTGAGGCATATTTGGATCTTAAGTCACTTTACACTGTATTAAGTCAGTGTGTAAAGTTCCTACTAGTAGCTGGGAATTACCTTAGTGATATTAGTCACTTTTCAAATATAAAATCATCTATTGTTGAAACAGTCCTATGACAGTAAAATATAGTGAGGTTTAACTTGGTTATTGATAGTGTTTTCTTCTAACTGTATCTTCAGTATCTGTAATTACAATTTTCATCTTGCCCTGAGCTTCTGATGACTTTTCTCGGTGCCAGAATTCACATTCCCAGAGCAATCCCTACCCTCTTTGATGAGCTACCTATTGAAATTAGTTGGGCACTGAAACCCTGGCTGAGTTGAGTAAGGAAGTGGTCCCACAAGCAGCTTTGCTGGCAGCTCTGAAGGAGCAGTCACCTCCATCTGGGCTGTGACATTAAGCTAGAACAGACTGAAACTGCTTCCTTTAAATCATTATCATAGGGAAAATCTGTATTAGTCACTACAATCCTGCTTTCATAATTCATATTTTATGGTTAGAAAGCATAATCAGGCTATACTTTTACAAAGTATAAATTCATGCCAATGCAGGAACACAAGACACTGCAGAATCAGGAAACAACTTTTTATTTTTTAAATGTTACATAAGCCTCACAGTGCAACTGTGGTAGAATAGGATGCTATAGGAAGCTATTTTTGTGTATAACTACTATATGCCTCAGGAGAGTAAAATGTTTTTGACTATATTTCTGCTTATACTATTAAGAACACTACTGGAAAAGTTCTTAAAAGAAAACTGGATTATTTGGATTAAAATTTGTTTTAGTAGTCTTATAATTATGTAAGAACATGAAGAAATGTGAGGGGAAGTAGAACCATGTGAAGCAGAAGGAAGTGTACTCACTGGTAAAAATGAGGTGAGAAAATGTTATATTTTGGTGGAAAACATGTTTCCTGGTAGCACTTTTGCTGAAATCAGCATTGTGAAGCAGATCTATGATGATCATTTGTTATGCAAACTCATAATGCAAACTTGTAGTGTGTTGCAAGCCTGGTAAATTTGTTAACTTTGTTTTTTTAGACTAACTGGTGGTTTTACTCATATTTAAAATGATAGATACAGGGAGAATAGGACAATTCTTTCTTTGTTTTGCCTCAGTAACTGTTTTACTGCCTTTCTGCATAGTGAGCTAGAGAACAATTTTGGTAATTTAACTTGCATCTTCAGTATGTTCATGTAGTGCAACATAATTTTGCCTCTTGGTTATGAAGACCAGCCATAAAAATCCATTTTAAATGGTGACTTAAGAAATGTATCCTTGTCAATAAACATGAATTTGTAGCCTTAGTCATCTTTGATGATTAAAATATATGGTTGCAAAACATAAAATGGTATTAATTATTCAGTCTAAGTGCTCTATTCTGATACTTTTTTTTGTACTTACACACACATTTTCTTTTCCTAGGTATCTTTTTAGTGCTGAAATGGACATGCTAATTATGAACCATGTGGTAAGGAGCTCCTTCCAAAATATGCAGCAGCATATTTGCTGGAATTTAACAGGCTGTGTGCTTTAAGGCTTCTCTTGCCTGTAATGATGTGAACAAACCTTGCAAGTGACAATGCCAGCTCGAGATGCAGCACAGCACGAGACAGCAGCACTGGAACAGCCCCTGCCACCAGGCAAGGGACAGAAGGGAGATGGTGACCTGCAACGGGATGAGAGACCTCGCTTGCCAGGATGTGCTCACGGTTTCGCTCCCGGCAGCTAGCATTTCCATTTTTCTCAAAGCTTCTACATCCGTGTCATCAGACAAAACCCCCTGAGTGGTGGCAGAGCAAACTGTGGCCTTCATTCTCAAGTTTGAAGAGAAAAAATTATTTACATGTCTAAATCCCAGAACCAGCTGTTCAGAGGTCACTCTGTTGCCCGCTGCTATGAACCATTAGGGCTCCCGAAAGCTCTAAAAGAAATGGGACATAGTCTGGGGCAGAAAAGTCTTACTGTTTTAAGTTTGTTTAAATTCTGTTTCATTGTTTTATATGATTCTTGTCCTACCAGAGGAATGTGGGAGATGGCATGTTTCTGTCATTGCTTGCATGCATGACTACTTAAATTGACTGTCAGATGTTGCAGGACAAAGCTTTGACCCTTCTTAAGATTGTTTTAAACTGAAGGAAATTAGGATCTAGACTATTTTAAAGGAAAATTACTGATTCATGCAATGAATTTTACTGTTTTATCACCCTTCCATCTCAGTATTTACATATCTTTTTTTGTTACAAATTTAGGTAAATGTTTAACTCTGCGTTTTAATGTCGCCCTGTTTTTTTTTTCCTTTCCTGTTTTAGACATGTTTTCCTGAATCAAACAATTGAATTTAGTGACAATTACTACAATTTCCAGATATATCTTTAAGAGTTTCTGTACTAACTGTGGGAATGTAGATGTTAAGGGGAAGCACAAGTAATGACTTTTTTTATTTCCATTCACAAAGCAAGCACTAAGACATTAAGGTTATTCAACAGAAATGAATAAATGCAGCCTGGAAAGTTATTATTTTTCCAAACTGCCAGAGGATCTCTGAAATAATAAAGATAACATAAAACAAAAACCTGAAGAAATTGTCTAATTTTCTTAAAAAAATAATAGGAAACAAAGCAAAAAGGCATTTCATAGTGAAGAAAATTTTCAGGCAGGGGAAAAAAAGATTTGTTTGACAGAGAGTTAGGGTAGCTTGAAAGAACAATCCAGGGCTTGTTCTTTGCTGCTACTTCAGAAGTGTGTTGGGCATTTAATCTTAGTTGCCCTGTCTGCAAACAGTAGATGATAATGCCCTTTTTGCAGTGCTGTGCAGTCTCTAGAAGTTTCACAAAGAAAGTGAAAAGTTTTTCACAGGGCATTTAAAATTACGTGCTGGACCTCATGATTTTAAAACAAAACTTTAGACTACACATCCTGGAGGAGATGGCTCTCCAGGGTGGTGTAGGCAATGTTTAAATGGGGTGGGTTTGGGTTTGCTTATTTTTTTATTTTATTTTTTAAACTTTTTAATGGACTGATTTTTGGTATCCTCTCTGGAACATGCAGGTCTCTGGAGACTGACAGAAATAAGGGTTGCTTTGAATAAAAAAGCCTTCTCTGGGAGATCTCATCTTCATCAGAATTTTGTCATCCTCCGAAAAACTTGAAATTAGTATGGCCCATATCTTGTATTTCAGCTACTAAACTTTCAGCAACATTTTGTCTGGCTAACATCTTAAATGCCATAGCTTTCCCATTAGATAAGCAGGCTGATTGCATTACTATTTCTTGACAGAACAAGATTAAAAAAAAAAAAAAGAAAGAAAAGAAAAAAAAAAAAAAAAAGCTTGTGTTGTGAATCTCCTGTAGAGAATTTTGGTGACAGAAAGAGAATTGCTATATGGCTGTACATATTTTTAGATGCAGAAAAGGAATTAACAGGAAATCAGTGGAATCTGTGGAAAACCTATGCAAATATAAAACACAACAGTTTATTCTCCACGGTTTATTCCGGCAGCACTAATTGTGCTCATTCTGACAATGGGCAAGGAGAATGCCTAGGGTGGCAGGTCTCCTGACCCCTGCCCCATGTTGCCAGCCTTAGCTCTGCTCTAGTGTGGCTGCTTGTGACCACAGAGCTATGCAATGAGATTTGTGCTCTGGCATGTCCTATGCCTGGACCCTGAGTGCAAAAAGTCTTCAAATGTGTCCTGGCCTGGAACAAGGGCCCAGGATTATAAGGCTAGAGACATAAAAAGCCCCATAATTTGACTCCTGTCTGAAACTTTCAGCATTTAGGGTAGGAAAGGCAACTAACAAACCAGATACAGAATAAAGATATTTTATCATAACATCAAAAGTAAGGATGCAACATTTTTCTCTTTAGG
The DNA here is from genome assembly GCF_029582105.1 of Oenanthe melanoleuca. Classification (NCBI taxonomy): domain Eukaryota; kingdom Metazoa; phylum Chordata; class Aves; order Passeriformes; family Muscicapidae; genus Oenanthe; species Oenanthe melanoleuca. Next base: position 30,247,322 of record NC_079335.1, read on the forward strand.
TTTTCAGTGAAGGGACAATAGTATCTATTACCTACAATTTTGCCAGTGGTAAGTGCCAGCTTACAGCTGAAGCACAGGTTTATGAAATGCTTATCATTTACCACTGACATGCTCACAAGATGCCCCCAGATGTATCAGGCTCAACTACAACAGAAGACACCAAAATTACTGCATGATAAAAATGGATGTGTTATAATTGTTGGTGAATTGAAGACTCAAAAAGAGATTAACATTTGATAACAATTTTTTGTCTGTCTTTAATTAAAGCCAGAGTGATTTAAATAAACAGGAGCATCTTTAGGGCTTATGTTTTAATTGTGGAAATGACTATTTTGTGTATGTTGTTATTTCAAGTTACTTTAACTTCATTACTTGCATAAGTTCAAGAAGCAGAATTCCATTCCATCTGGTGATTATTTGCTTTCATTAATCATGCAGTCAGAAAACAGAATTTAAAAAAAATTACTGAAAACCTGATTGAACATAATCAAGAAATTTAGGTGACTAAACATGTCCATATGGAACCTGAAAATTTCAATACACTTCAAAAAATGAATAGAGAAAACAGTCAGGGAGCTACAAATCCTGTGATTTTCTCAAAAAAGCTGTTTTTCCTACTATTTCAACAGGTTTATATATCAAGAGTAGATGTATATAAACTGCTTTTGAAGATATTTTCATTTTTAAAATAAATACATTATGTGTGCCACTGAGATTGAGGCTGTTTACTTTCACTGCACTTTGAATCTCTAACCCAAGTTAAATACACAAGGAGACCTAGTATGTTAATTTAAGGATCAAAAAATGTTTCCAAGTGTTTATATTAGGTCTGTCAGTAAAACATTTTTGGTCTTAAGGAAATGTGTGACTCACCTGAGGCCGAGGCATGTTAAATCATTTACATGTTGGGCACTTTCCAAATCAATGAGTGCTATCACTATGATGCCCTTAAAAACCACTAAGTTGACTTGCAGACCATTACCCTCCAGCAGAAAATTGCTCAGAAGCCTCACTAGATTAACAGCAAGCCTACAAGTTTGCTTCTCTACAAAGGGACATGTCCACCCTGTCTTAGACATGAAAGTCATACAGTAAATAGTAATAATAATAACAATAATAAATATCTAATAAATAAAAAGTCTTAAAAATTTGGTGTATATCTTATATACTGACACTCAGAATTATTAGATTATTATATATATATATATATAGATATATATAAAATTAATGTATTAGATTACATCACAAAAAGAGTGATTTTTGCTGTATCGTTACAGATGTACAACTATGCAAACAACAGGTTGCAATGCTATACTTTTAAAACTCCAGTGGTATGAGAATATGCACATGTGCACAGCAGATCACTGGTTATTGCAGTAAAGGCAGTCTCTGCTTCTGCTGTATATTTTCCCAACTGATATGCTCTTTTTTTTTTTTTTTGAGGTTGTCATATGGTATAACACTTTTACTAGTTGACTCCTCCCACTTTTCTTCAAACCACATCCTGATTTTTGGCCTCAGAAACTAAACATATGCACAACTTGCAGAGCAACACATGATATTGTTTCTGTATAACATCATACCAGCTGGGATATAAATTCTTACAGACAATTTTATGTGAATGAAAAATACCTACATTAAGACATTTTCCATAGTTGTGCAATGCATGTACCACAGCAAAGCATATGGTTTAGAGTCAGAGATCCTCACTTAGAATTATAACAGAAGTCTCAAGTCAGGCCACAGATCTTCAGACAACATAATTTTGAATAGATCACTCTAATTTATCTCTATTTTATTTCTTACTACTTCTATTCCATTTTGGATTTCTGAAATCCAACCTTAGATAGTTTGTGGGCATGTCTAAGACCTTTAGATTTTATCTATTTCATTAATTTGGTATCATGTCAAATAAAATTTTCATTTAAGGAATAGGTAATTTATGATTAAATTTTAACTTGTTCATGATTCAAAGATATATCAATGAGCACTATTCCTCAATTTTGGGTAATATATTTCAAGTTTATTTTCATTAGTAAAACACTATTTTGTTTTTTGATTTTTCAGTAATGTTTATTTATTTATTTATTCATTTGGGGTGATGGTGGAAATGGTTATACGGTTGTTACATTCCCCTTCAGGATAAAAAATCTGCATGTGAGAGTTTTCTCCCATGTTCTATAAACTTTAATCAATTCATAATCAGCCCTCCTTTTTTGATAACAAAAACATTGAGTTTATGCTTTCACAGCAAATAATTTTCTTCTGCTCTCAAATTAATTTAAAATGCAATTTTCTGAAGTCTCCATTTTTTTTTCCCCACCATTGTCATTAAAATATGGACAACAGCTCTGTGGGAATTATTCCAACAGCTGTGTCAGGATTCAAGGATTACATTCTCTGTTCATGCAGCTTCATGGTGGGTGGGAGCTCATGTTGGGTTGCTGGTCGACCATGGCCCTGAAATCCTTGTAGAGTTGAGGCACTCCCTGTCACTGTACCCCATTTTTGGGGGTGAAATCCATTTGTATGATGTTTAACTATGCTTTCATGTCTCCTAAGATGCTCATTTCTTGCAATGGATCTGGCTGATAGAGAGATCTCCTCTTCCTTGGTTTCATAATTCTGTACTCACAGAGTAATCTTTCTTCCTTCCTCAGATCCTTACTATGGTAATTTGTACTTGCACCTCTGGGTCACTGCTGGGAACACTGAATAGCACCAGGCCTAGTAAAGATGCCTGCTGGATACAATTAGAAACAATTCAATATTAATTTTCTTTTTAATGTGTCTTTTGATGATCTGCTAGTCAGCTCTTGATTGAAACTGTGTGCATTGATGCTATGTAGCAGATCTTTTATTTTCTTAATAAAATTATCATGCAGCATTTGCAAACTTTTGTTCTGCATTTATTGATTAAACACAAAGAAGAAAAGCATCCAATGGACAGGTGAAAAAAATCTGTTTGCCACATAGCAGACAAAACACTCAGGATTAATATTCTTCACTTCAAAACATTTCATATATAAATAATATTGTTCATCTTTCAAAACTGGAGGGATTCTGACTTGCCTGACATATCTATCTCAAAATGTGTAAGGGTTTTCTGAATTTATTGAAACCACCTCTGAGAAGCTTACAGGACTGATGCCAGGCACTGGTGCATGCAGTTTTTCAGTCGTATTTAAGATGCTTTGCCAACAGTTTGTCTCTCAGACTGTGCTTTATAATTTGCCACAAAACCCAAATTCATAAAATTAAATAAATATTCTTAACTAATTCTTAATCCACCTTTGGCAGACATACCTTGTTTTCATTTCTGTCTGTAAAAGCAACAACACTGCATCTATTATTTTGGCAGATAGAGGTACATCCAGAATCCTCCCAAAACTTTAGCTTCCCTCCTTCTCACACCTCAGTATTTAAGGTCCATGTGCCTGAAAGGTGTTTGCATTTTTCCAAGTACAGAAAAAGGAGGGAGTGAACTTTAAAATGAGACAACTAATTTAAAATGTCTCTCTTTCTTCCTTTGGACCCGCCTCTCTTCCGGAAGAACATTCTGGTGAAATTTATTAGAAAGAAATTTCCAAGCAGTTTATTCTTTTTAAAGCAAATCTAAAGCTTTTGGATTTATTGGACTTTTCTGTCTTTGTATAAGTTGAATATCACAGCTAATAGCACAGTAATAATTACATGTCACTTTCTTCATCCTCTTTGTGCACTGCCAATCTGCAAAGGTGTCTCATTTCACACATCATTTGTGACGTCCTCTGGTAATACCACAGATTTTGGGGAATAGCTGGTAATGTAGTCATAAATCTCCATTTTGAGATGTCTAGTTCCAGATTCCGGACCCAATTCTGTAATTATTTGAAGCACAGAGTTTTTGGTGAATTCAATGGGCCAACAAGACTATGCTCAGATCCCCAGAGAAGGAGTACAGGAGTCCAGGACTGTCGGATTTCCCCATCCTTCAGCAGGGCTGCAGTGGCCACAGCCCAGTGTAGAAAAGAGGGTTCCCCTACTTGTCTGCAGCTAGCCACCCATAGGATCACTGCAACAGGTGGGAATTGGGGTTGGTGGGATGCTCTGGACAGTCTGCCCACACTGTGCAGAGAAAACAACCTATTCTGATGGTCCTATCCCAATCAAGAGAGCTAGTACAAAAGAACACTCTTAATTCCTACAGAGGCAAAGCAACCACAATTCAACTGTGATCCAGACCTGACTTCAACACAGAGACTGCTTGGGAAGTTGAAAAACAGGAATAAACCAAAAAGTACGATATGTGTCCGAGAAATCTCATTGACCCTGGCAAAGATATTTGCTGTTCACTGATGGCTGAGAATCTCATCTTGCTCAGGGACTAGTTGTGAGTTACTAATAGAGAAAAAATGTGGGGTGAGCAAAGAATGACAGTCTATGGCTGATTACTCTGATGTCATGCTTTGGGAAAAGCAGCCAGAAATGTGCAACTCATTCTGCTTTAGAATCAAAGGCTCCTAATTACAATCTCATTTTGTTAAAACACAGTGCTAATGACTTGCTTGTGCAGTAGCTGCATACCATATCAACTGCCATATAAGCTAAGTTTTTCCATTTTAATAATCCCAGTTATGGTATTTGACTGCCTGTGCATAAACATTCACCAGTTGTTGCTGTGTGTCACTGTAGAGGAGGGATGCAGCAGTTTACACTAGGCAGTGAAAGTGAAAGGAGTAACTGGCAGACAAACTTTCTGAAAGATGGCTTCACTTTAGAAGAGCTGAAGTGTTTGAAGTAACTTATAAAAAATGGTCTGTTAAAAAGCCAACCACATTTCTCCAGGTCAGATTGTTCTGTGGCACACCAACAAAGATTAAATCTCATTCTCTCTTGTAATTTCCTCTTTTTAATTTTTGTAATCTGTGTTGTTTTTGTTTTTGTTTTTTTTTGCTGGCACTCAGCTCCTTGTATATATGATTCATTTTTTTTCTATTTAGGTTGTTTCTGTATGTTTTCTACATGTTATGCACCATCTTCCAAAACTTTACTTTGAAATGTATATATACACATTTTCAGAGCTCCTACTACTTGCAAAACCTTATTTTTGTTAAGAGTTGCTTCTATTATCTTCCAAGCATTCTTCTGAGATTGAAGGTATTGTTAAATATGAAGGGTACCTTGTTTTGTTCCCTATGTATTCCTTTCCTTCAACAGATCCTGAATTAAGTTCATGCATGGATGATATGCATAGACATTGCTATTATTTGATCCTATTCTGTGAAATCCTCTTCAATAAATTCTGCACATTTTAATCTGTTAATTACAGTAAAGTGTGTTCTATTAAATATTTATCTGAAAGAAACTCTCTGAAAATACAGAAATGAAGATAGATTTCTAAGTAGCTGTAGGTTTTTGGGACACAATAAGGACAAACTACATACCAAACCACATTTTTCACATGGCATTAAATGGGTTTAGATTTTGATAAGTTTGGTTTTCTCCTATATGTCTCATGCAATCTATTACATGTGTAATTGTATTTCTGAGTATGTTCTTTCTTCAAATGTGAATTGCATTAATTCTTTCACTGTGGTTGGTACTGTGACAGTGCCCATCCCTCTAAATCTAGGAAACTGGTATTTTCTCCAGGTTCATGTTCTTTCTCTCCAGGTCTCTGCCACTTGTTTTCAATAACCTTTCATATGAAGTAGTGTTACTCTAAGCTTTTGTGTCAAAAATCAGATAGGATCTCAAGAAAACAATGTGGGTTTCAAGCTTTTCACACTCAGGTGGTATTCAGAGGAGAAAAAGAGCTGTAATTATTACCTTTAAGGAGGATGGAGACCAGACAGATTTGAAACAGGAGCCTTTCCAATGCATCCTGAAGAAGCAAAAGTGGCAACAATAAAACCAAATTTCCCCCTGTAAAGCACAGCATTTTTGGATGGATAGACTCATTAGCTACGTGCTGGGGGCCAAGTAATTTTCTCTTTCTTTCTCATTACTTCCAGGCCATGACCATGTTCTAACTGTATTCCAGATCAGAACACTACCTGGGAATATGAGTAAGCTGAAAAAGAAACCAGTAAAACAGTTATGGTCCCAATGTTAGTATGAAATTCAGGACTATGATCTTTTAACTGCACCAGTAAAAAGTTATGTCAGTTGTAATTTTTGCTTCTTGGAGATGCCCAGCATTCAAAGAGCTCTCCACAAGTTCAAATTCAGTTCTGCTGAACTAAAAAATCAGGAAAAAGTACTGATGAGTTCAGTTTTCATGGATTGCTTGGTGAGGGAAGAATGAAGAAGCCAGCTCACTCCCCAGTCTCTAAGTCCTGTTTTGGGGGCAGGTTTACTCACATGATTTGGCACCAGTCACTAAGTTATTTGCCAGCTGTGTGTATTTAGGGTATCATTGCTGTCTCCTCCTTTCCTAACTCTCCAAAAGAGAGTCTGCTGGTGACTAGACAGCAGAGGGATTCTCTAGCCTTGTCCTCAGGAGCAGGGCAACAGAGCAAGGCAAGCTGCAACAGATTGTTGCTCTTACTCCTCCCAATGTTGTAAATTAAAACAAGAATATGAAAAACCCATATGACTTCATCCCTCAGACCACAAATGAAGCTGAGTCAGCAAGTGGTGAAGTAAACTACATAGTGAACGAGCAATTATTTCTTTTTCATGAAATGTTTGTAGCTAATCAACTCAAATAGCTGCCTATCTAACAAACACAAGCTGCATACAATCCTGCCAAAAAACTGCACTTGGATGGCATATTTGGCAGCAATGAACTGCTATCAAAGCATATTCAGTGTTCACTGTTTGAGTCAGTAGGCTGAGACCTGAGTAAGATTAAAAAATTATTTTGATTTTTTTTTCATATTATATGCCACTTTTATTCATAAGCATGTTTAGTTCCACTGATTTCTGTAGATGTAATAGTGGCAGGAACTGAATCCAAAGCTAAGCACTTAACTATTTCTTTCCATATATCCTAACTTTTTCATATGTCCTAATTATGCTCCTAAGATTTGTCTTTTTTTTTTCTTCCCTCCCTTTTTCAGGCATACCAAGTGGATTCAGATTAAATTCATTTCAGTTTGAAATTCTCAGAAACCCAGAAAGTACATTTTAACTACAATTTAAGCTAAACTCTAAGCATATCTTCTGAGTATTTTTTGTTGTTTATTGTAATGATAATAATAATAATAATAATAATAATAATAATAATAATAATAATAATAAATACTACTACTACTACTACTACTAATCCATTTGATATACTTCATTGAAATGTCTGACTTAAATATGAATATATATTTTTACACAATTAAAAAAAGATGTATAATGTGTACAATACTATGATAAATACAATTATCTTTCAAAGGAGATTTGTAAGAGACTATCATATCAAAACTAGATTTGCTCCCATTTGATATTGATTACTTATTTCCTAGCTTGCAACACACACCACAGCCCACTTGAATGCTTTGTTTAATCACTTTATACTCTGAATGCTTTCAGTTTAATCCCTTTGTACTGCTCCATCCTCTCCTTCCTCCTGGATCTTTACAGAGGTATAGGTGGCCAGTCACAAAAATTCAGAGAGCAAAGTTGGGAAGAGTAAATTCAATTGGCATTAACTTCCCATGAATTTCAGCACACAGATTTTTCCATGTAACTCCCATTAAAATTATGTTACTCAAAACCTCTGCATTCTGAGCAGTTTCCTTAGTGTACAGAAGTGTCTGCGTCCAGTTTTCCAGTCCCTATACAAAATGATGGAGGTGCATTGACAATATATCACTCAAATATCTCATATATTTACTATATTATAAAGCTTTGAAGAAACATTTGTAAAAGCAGATTTAGCACCAGAAGTCAGTAATCCCAGAGGAAGTTTAGTTTAGAAATTTTGGTATGGTTTTCATAAGAATGATAAAACAGACTACAATACTTGCAATTTACTCTGCGACTATATAATTTCTAATTTAAATAGCCACAAGGAATGCAAATAAATGAAACATATTTCAAAACAATGGTTTAGACTTCATCCTTCCTTTTAATAATTTAGACTTATTTTAAATGATAGCCTATTACTAGATCATTAACAAAAACATTATTTCAAAATGAGATTTCAGGGGAAGGTTGAATAAGCTACAGTAAGACTAGGCAGAAGCTGATGGGACAACTTTCAAAAAAATAATGCTATAAGTAATATTTATGATGTCATGCCCAAGCAATTTGAAAACAAATTCTATCATTTACCTTTGAATTATATATATATTTATGTCAATATTTTGATGTTCACTGACTTAATAGGAAGCTGTATTAGCATGAGGACAAGTGCAGATAATATAGTGGAATAAATGGATGTTCTGAGTGTCTAAGTGGCACACAGAGGCTCTCAGGATTTTCCAAATACTCTCTGAATTTGTAGAACATCCCAATTCCTTCCTTTCTTCCTCTGCCTTCTTTTTCCTCCTCCACTTCTAGCCAGGTTGCCTTCTGCCTCTGCACATCACTCACAAGTTAACTCTTGTGAAATTTTGAATTGCCTTATGTATCACTGATCTCTAAGAAAGCCCTCCAGTTGAATACTCTTCAGGACAGCTGTCTTTTTATAAGTCAGAAGAAGAAAGGATTTATGCTACAACACAAGATGAAAAAATTAAACTTTTTTCCAGTAAGGAATAAGGATCAGACTATTGATACTTGGGAAGTTTAAATTTAGCAAACTCCTTTGCTCATACAGCATATCAATGAATGTAAGGTAGATGATTAGGATTAAGGTCCACCACTGCCAAGCCATGGAGTCTCCTCCTAAGAAGTGTAACAAACACTGCATATAGGCTATAATGGCCTGATAAACACAAGAATATTTGCTCCCAGACTGTTATTCATGTCACTCAAAAGACCTTAGAGGTATTATCTACACATATTCAGTCCACCCATGTAGCAAAAAAAAGGTAGGTAGGTAGAGAAAGAGGGACTATTTGAATTCCACTGTAACAATTTTCTCTGGGTTTGGTGCCAGTGGATTAGCAGAAAGAACAGCAATGCCCCAGCTCCCACCCTCAGCAGTGCAGAAGAGCAAAAGTCTCTGTTCTATTGCAGGAAATGAAAGCTATGGTATTCAACAGAAACTTCAGCAGAAAATTCTGCACAATTAGATGCAATCTATATTAAATCAGAGTGGAGATGTGTCCTTACCATAAAAATTCTTTCATAAAACAGCAGCTTTTTCTTAGTAGCAAAATTTTGTTTTCCTAATTTAACAGATCAATAATGCAGATCTTCCTGAACTAAACTACTTTGTTTATTTTTGACTCAGGAGAAGCTATCATTTCTCACCCCGTTTGGCAATAGTTTTAGACTCTTTCATAGTATGAAAAAAGAATGTGGGATCAGCTGGTATGAACTTCCACTGTCTCCTATATATAACCTTGGCTATTTCAACTTCACCTGCATTTCATCATTACTGTAAACACCACGTACGTGTTGGTTTATTTTTTATGAAAATAAAATTTCATACTACTTCGACTGTGAAGTATACCAGAAATATTTTCTGTTATTACTATTAATAATTTCAATGATATCTTCATTGAGTGGGTTCTCTGCTTTGAGATGCAAGTGCATAGATGAATGGACTTGACTCTGCTATTCTTGAAATTATCTGGAAATATGAAGGAGATACTTTGGGTGGTTCATTTGTTAGATAACATTTCTCCTGACATACTTTTTATTCCTACTGATTCCCAGGTCCTGTGCTATAGATTGAGGTTTGCAGTGATCAGAAAGGATGCTGACATAAGGCAGTATTCTTGAAAGCAGAAACAGAGAATTTACTCATCAGCATGAGACACTTTTCAAAGAAATTCACTACCATCATAACAACAAAGTCAAACACAATCTTATTCATGTATCATAGAGGAAAATTTTGAGTTTTGTACTAACATGCCTTGAATTTTTAATGCACAAATGTACGATTTCATTTTAATATTTCTGAAAACTTTCAAAATTTAAATGTCTCTTACAGTCTTCATGGTCATGAAAGCAAAATAAAGCTTAGTTAAAAAGGAAGGTATAATCATGGCTTTGAATCTCTAATATTTTGGCATTAGCTCCAAATGTTTACTAATTATGCCCTTAAGTAACACCTCAGGATCAGAGAAGCTAAATGGGATAAAGAACGAGAAGAAAAACAACTATTCTTCTTTAAAAAATTAAAATTGTTCATTCAATTAAAAAACCCTTAATAAAAATCTCTACTTGAGTTCAAGTTGCCCACGGGAAGGTCTAATTCATGCTGTCCATTAATGAAAGCTTTATATGACCATTAAGGAAAAACTGACAAGTTATCACAGCAACCTCAGTAATGCTTGTTAACATATAGAAGAAATAAAAGCTGGATATTTAAAATGTACCCTAAATTTTACTTTCATTAGGTCAAACTTAGTAAAATGTTAATAGGTTTTAAAGATCTGTAATTTCAACTATTGAGACATGTTTCTGAGTGCTGTACTGAATTTTTTTTTTTTGCAGCTGAAAATTATTTGATTAAATGTGAAACAATACAGCCAATAAGTCATTGTAATACTTCGTTGAATTCTCTTAGTATAGAGACAATATTTTCTAAATTGGAACTTCTAACAAACATTTATACAATATAAAGCAAATTAATATCTAGGACTTGTTCTTGAACAAATAAAAACAAGTAAGTTCTATTTTTTAAAAAAGATCAGTGAAAATTAATAATTTTGAGAACATACATGTTGTTCTCTGTATTTATAGCACTCCAGAACTACAGTTATAAAGACAAGATAAGAATCATAATTCCTATTTGGAAATGAAAACAATTCTGGGGCACTAATGCATTTTTTAAAGATATATTTAAGATACATTTCAGATACTTTTTTTTCTTGCTGAAAATTTGCCAGTGGCATTCTGAATTGCATCCCACATCACTTAAAAAAGCATATTTACATGCCTTATTTAAAGTCATATCACATAGAATGAGGGTAAAAATAAGCTTTTTAAAATTTAGAAGTCTATTCTAACCAGCACATCACAGCTATCTTCACATAAATCAAATCCAGTGGATTTATATAAAATAATTTTCACTTCTGCTAGAAGACATTTGTACAGTTTATGTTATATGATCTGGTCTTGAGAGTTGTATGTTTTTAGATTATGACAAAAAAACTGTAAAATAGAGTTTATTATACAGTGTCAACAAATTAACATGGTAGATTAGAACAATCACTGCAAAACATTGAAAAGTAACAGCAGTCATTTTTTTTTCACCTGGTGACTTCACCTTAGCAACACATTTTGTGAAAGATTTATTAATTTTATTTTTTTTTACACGATTGGTAACATGCCCATTGATTTCACAGGGGGATATCAAATCTCAACAGGTAGTACAGACTTCTCAAACAATTGCTACAATTAAATTAAAATTTTAGACTGCATGACTTTCATCTTTAACTTAGAGAAGTCAGAATGGGATTAGAGCTTCTGGTGACAGTGACTAATACTTCTGTTGCTTTTAAAGATGATGTTATTATGTCTGTTAACAGTCAGGATGTGAACATACTGAATGTCTGTCAACACAGAACACAGGCATGTCTGTCCGTGGAATTAGGTGGTACTGATACAAACATATACACATATATGTGTGTGTGTGCTTGTGTATATATTTTCATATTCTCTTCCTCCCTTCTGCGAATTCTAGAATTTCTTGAAATCATCTTTTTAAATTGTTTTGCACCCCAGTCTGTTCTGAGTGCCCTCTTTCATTTATGCTCTTTGTCAACTCACACCACTAATATCAATCTCTGAACATCACAATTTACACTTCAGAAGCTTCCTTCACTTTTTTCTTTTTCTGATATTGTTTTTTTTGCTTCTTTCATCAGCAGTTTACCTGTGTATGCTGTCCATTTTCTTTTTTTTTTTTTTTTTCCCAAAGTCTTCCTCTTTGCAAATATTGGTGGACAGTCTCTTAACTTCCCCTTCTCCCAACACTGCTGTGCTCTTCATTTGCTTTGGTATAAACAAATTCAGGAAATTTTCAGCCTGCTTCTGCTGTCACTTTTGTCAGTGGTGACATGCAGGGCTCCACTGATTTCATCATATAATCAAATAATGGAATGAGTTGGAAGTGACCTTAAAGATCATCTAGGTCCAACTCCTGCCACAGGCAGGGACACCTTTCACTAGCCCTGGTTGCTCCAAGCCCCATTCAACCTCACCTTGAACGCTTCCAGGGATGAGGTGCTCACAGCTTCCCTGCAAAATCTGTTCCAGTATCTCAAGGATTAAGGAATTTCTTCTCTATATATAATCTAAACCTACTCTCTTTCAGTTTAAAGCCATTATGCTTTGTCCTATCAGTACATGCCTTTGTAAAAAACTCCTCTCCCTCTTTCTTGTAGTTTCTGCAAGATTTTGCAGTTTCTGGCAGTTTGACTGGTCTCATTTCTGGTGTGGGGCTGGGAGGTTGTTTGACTAAGAAAGCTCAGGTGGGTTTTTTGTCATTGCTTGGATTTTTGTTTCTCCATTTCAAAGGTAAGAATCCATTTTCCCATATGAACTTTCTTCTCTTAGTGCCATTTTAGCCTGTTCTGCTGTGTCTGACTATCCTGCCCAGCCCTGACACGAGAGACACTGATCTATGGAGTTGCCTTAACCCTTTACAGCCTATCTGTTCTATATAGCCTCTCTATTTAGGTGTCTACCTTGTTTTGAGAGCCCATTTTTCATCCTCAATTTATTTTGCCTTATGCTGGTCTATCTTTTCAGTGCTTACTAACTCAGTTTTGTCTATACAAACCACTACCCAGAATGATATTGCTTTCTTCCTGCTACAGTTAGGAACAGAAGCCCTAATATCTTCTGGAAACTCTGTATGCACTGTTCTTGTCGCCACATAGATGCTGACACTTTTATTTTGTCCTATGCATTCAGCAGCAGCTGTAATCCATCATGTTCTATACAAGTTTATGTTCTGGAATGTATAGCAACTCCATCATATCCATTTTGTCATTTTCCAAGCCTTTTTTATGTCCAGGCAGCCAAATCTTTGCAAAAGTTGCTCTTAAATGTGCAGCTCCTGAGATGGTTGTCATAGTCCTACAAGCTCTCAGAAACCAACCTCATGTAGAGACAACAATAATTTGTCCCTTGCCAAAAGTTAAAAGTAAAATGTAGGAATGGATGCTCATATTTATATACCTGCTACTATAATTCTGCCTCTGCATTCTGTAACAGTAAGGTGGCAAACCAAAGGAGAGAAAGAATTTTAGGATTTTATTTACTTTTTACAGTGGATTATAGGGAGTGGGACTACAGTGAAATGACATTATATACTGGTAAGATACAATTTCTTCCATAACCTACCATGACAGCTTGAAAATTCTAGGTCTTAATTGCTTGCTATATATAATTTCCTTTCTCCCAGTCTAAAAATATACAGTGCAGTAGTAGCAGAAAATACAGGACAACAGAGGTGACAGAGAATTAAATTATTCAATTATCTTACAAGCATATTTCCCTAAAAATAAAAAAAAAAGGTTAACATATATCATGAAAAAAAGAGAAATGTTCTAATTAATTCAGGACTAAGTGTGTGATCCTTAATCAGAAAAACACAGCAACTGCTTAAGAATAACACCAGGAAGTCCATGCTGTGTTTTTACTTCAAGAAGCAAAATGGTGTTAAGTGGACCACTGCACATTTCCCATGGGTTCTTTGAAATCATTATACCATGTCCTTTTCTGCATGTTTTCCATATTTCATATTGTCTCATAAATCTAGGACAAAGGTATCTTTCTACTCTGGAGTTATAGCTGTAGACTAACATTTGAAGATTGAAAAAAAAAGTGTGTGTTGGAAAATGTGTCTTTAAACACATCTCAGATCTGAAAAATATGTCTTTACACACATGGTATTTCAGTTCTTCTCATCTGCCATCTACAAACAAAGGATGTTCAACTGGACTCTTCTGCCCTCAAAACAGGGCTTTACAGTTTTTATCTTTAACATTTATTTTCTCTTTTGTTGGCTTACTCACCCTTCAAATCTTCCTATTTGTATAATCATAAAAACTAATAATTGTATTGAAAAACCCAGAATTCCACTAGTTTGAATAGTTAATTTTTGGCATAACCATTCCAGAACCAAGAATTCTATGTGATTTCCAAATCATCATCTTTTCTGATGCAATGAAATATTTTGTGCATCCAAGAAATGAAACTGTCAGACTGTTTTTTAAAGACAGAATTGAAGAAATATATCTGATTTAAATAAATTAGATTGTTTGAAATGCCTAAAGCCATGTTATGAATATGTCACTGTTTTCCTGCCTCTTAATACAGGAGGGGTCCATTGGGCAAAAGATTTTCAAAGACATTTCTGCTTCATTCATTCATGCAGAGTTAGAAGGACAGGGAGTTGTAGGATATTCTCATTACAATCTTAGTGTAAAATTATATTTTGTGGTTGCTTTACAGTTTGAAATTGTTGCACTTTGCATAGGTTAATAGTAGCTGTCCTTCCACAACTACAAAGAGGAAAATAGAGAACTTTTCCTATTATCTTGTACTTGATTTCTTCAGTACTTCTAAGAAATTTTAATTGAAGGCATTAACGTGAAGGTGCAGAGTTTCATATTTTACCATCACTGATGTCTTCTTCTTAATAGCTATACAAATAAATTATCCTAAACTGTTATTTATGTGCTTACTGATGTGATTTTCCACTGGTTGAAAACAGTTGCATAGTGGAGGATGCTGGCAGAACATGGCTGCTAACTAGAACTCCCATTGAACCACTGATTAAAGCACTGCTTAAAAAAGTTTCACTGAAAGCCTTCAATGGAGTATGATGGGACTCCTCAGCAAAAGAAGTTAAGGTGCTTTTCAGGTGTCCCCTGAGGTTCTCAACATCTCTTCCCTTTCTCTGAAATACTTGCAGTTTGAATGAGCTACCTTGCAGTAGAATTGTATGCCCTGTTCCAGAGGGGAACTAGAAAACATCTCAGCACATCTAGGATTACACTTTGCTTTTTCCTGGCAGCTTCACCCTGGTAGTGATAATCATCATGTGATTGACTGATTAAATGCGAGTCTTTCTCCTCCTGTACCATTTCCAACTGATGAGCTCCCAGCTTATAGCAGAAATTCTCATTATTAGTCCCTGAGTGCATGACCTTACACTTTGTACTATTAAATTTCATCTTGCTTCTATTACTACAGTCGTCAAGGTCATCTAATTCTTCCTGTATGAAATTCCAGTTCTCGGTATGGGCAACTCTGCCAAAGTTTTTTGTCATCTGAAAAATTTCATTAGCACACTCCCAGAATTTGTATCAAAGACATTAATGAAGAGATCAAATACTTCTCCTAAGACAATTCCCTGAGGAACTGCACCAGCAATTCTCCAAATTGATAGACTTTCTTTCAACAGAAGTCATATTGGTCGCTTTTTTAAGTCACTTTTTCAATGTTACAATATTTAACTGAAGTTAACAGAGATTAGACTGATTTCAAGTTAGAGTGAAGAGGAAGAATTCCAAATGAGATGTGAAAGTGTGACCTAGGGAAGGCAATTCAATCAAGCCAGGCCTGCCTATCACCCAAATTGTTTGGACTGTTGGAAAGGAGAAGATAAACTCTGATTATGTAACTATTAAATCTAGTGAAAAAAACCCTCCAATGAGAAGTATAGAATCTGAAAATAGAAATATCCCTAAAATATTGGTTTACAAATAAAAATATATTTTCACATAGCAAATAGCTACTAAGGTACTTCTGGGACCAAGTACATTCCTACATCCAAACAAAGCTGCTTTATATTCCCTCAGTATAACATCATTATTTAAGCAAAAGCAATGTAATGGTTCATTATCAGTTGGCTGTTCAATTAATGAAGTGCCTGAGGTAAAGGCCACTGCTTTGCTTACCCATCAAGAGGTTTTATTAAGAAAGAAGGCATTCATTTTGGTCATGGCATCAATTCAGCATCTGCTAAATTTACAATTCTATCTAGGAATAAGTTTCTATCACAAAGAAAGTGATATCTGCTGTCATCTGACAAGTAAACTTCATTCACTACCTATATTTAGCAACTGAGACTCTACAGAATAACAGCTCCCTTGCTTTTATAGGAGTAAAATAGATTACCAGAAGTTGTTTGTTGCCCCCCAAAAAATTGTCTATTGATGTCTATTGATTGACCATTCACAAAATTTAAGCCCCTTCACCGATCATTGCTTCTTATGTATGAGCAATTTTTAAGGTTAATTTTGATATCTAAGATAACTTCACTGATTTGGCTAAGACCATGGCCCCAAAAAGCAGTGGTATCTCCACCCATCTGACGTTGTGATGAATTTTATGTAGGAGGAAGGTAGACTCCCAGGCCTGGATCAGGGAGTGGTTGACTCTGGTTTGCTTCACCACCACAAAAATAACTGTGTAGAAGGACTTTCTTAAAAGTGGGTAACCTGAATGATCATAAAATCCCTCTGTGCTGGAAAATGAAGTGACCCAGGTGTGAAAAAATAAGAGGAGGGAGCAATACTAGAGGAGCTCACCCAGCTGATGTGTTTGTGATATCCTAATACCTAAAAGCAGGATGATTAAAAAAAGAACAGTGTTTAAAAAAAAGTTTTTTAAAGTTAAAAAGTTTAAAAGTTTTCAAAGAACGTTCTTCACATTTTTTAAAAGAAAATCCATGAGGTGGAGACCAGGTTATTTATTGTTTCTGATTTACCCATCACATTGGTTAGAAAGAGGCAGGGATATCTTAGCTAAGAGAATGTCAGGGGATGTCATTCACCAACATCTTAAAGGTTAGGAATTTTCTCTTAATGTGCAAGGCTCTCTCAACAGCCATATCTCTGACCAAAGAAAACAAGGACAAGAGATATCTATGCCCATGTTTCAGCCTGGAGATGCAGTGATAATGGTTAGTTTCTACCCAAGTGCAGTTATCTTGGAAGCTGAGTGGAATTAGCATTCGGGGCTAAGTTAAACACATTGAATAGTATATTTTATAGCAGAGATTGTGCAGTCCTGGATAATTGTTTTTCCATTTTAGTTTATATAACACATTTTCCTCCATGTCTCCTCCTCTTTTGTTTAATATTAAAAAAAAATTCTTGCCTCTGTAGCCTTGGTGGATATAATTTTGTACCACATGAGAAAGAATTGTTTTTGAATTTATGTACTATAGGTCAAAAACATTGTAAATTTAAACTACAGTAAGCCATAAAATTAAGTCAAATCCTGGGCATAGTTAGGACAATTTTGAACTACTTCACTAATTGAAAGTTGTCTCTAACACTGATAACTTCTGAGTCGATATCATAAAATTTGATCAGCTTCTGCAAGAAAGCCATGACCTATGTTTCATTCATTATATGGAAAAAAAAAATTGCCTTTCTTGCTCTTCATAATATTTATGAAGAATCACAAGTCTGTACCTGATTACTTCTATTCTCTTATCTCTTCTTAGAGAAAAACACATATCATAGACTGATGCTATTGCTTTCCCCCTTTCTGCTAATTTACCAGAGGCTTAAAGCTTCTTTGTATCTGGCAGAATAGCCCTACTCTTTTGCCTAATCCTTCAATCCAGCAACTCCACAATGCATCAGCAGTTGCCCAGGTTGTAAAGCAGTACATGATCCTAACCCATCAGCTGAAAGCCTTTCTACAATATGTCAAGTATATCTGCAACATTTGTTCAAATTGAAATTTAGATGATGCTCTCTTCACATGCATCAAGATATTTTATATTTCTGTGATTTGGAGTTAATGTTTTTTCCAATCCCAGAGAGAAAGAGAGTTCTGATTATCTATGGAGGATGATCCACAGTCCTTTTCATTCATCCTGGAATAGCAAATGAGTATGTTTACTCTGTCATCTGAAAAGATGATACCTTGAAGCTGCACTATTGAGCCTGTCACAGCTGTGTTAGAGGGAGGTGACCCATTTACTGATAGAAATGACTGGAAAATATAAAGCTAGGCTGAGATTTTGTTTAAATAAAACTAGCTCTGATATGAACCTACCTACTTGCTCGGACAGTGGACTAAGCAATGATACCTTAACTGTTCACACATTATGACAAGACTGCTACAACTGTGAACACCATTTTAATTTTAATAATAATATTCCCACTTTCACTCTAATACATCTTCTCTAGAAAACATTTTTGTAAGACATTTTACTACAGTGGTTATTTAAAACTTGAAGATTTAGACCACCTCTGACAGAAGCAGTGTAAGAATTGGTCTTAAACACAATAAATGGCATTTGAGATAAATACAATGAGGTTATTATTTGTGTACTTTTTTTCATAGAAGTTAACACCAGAAGAGGTCATTGTGTTGTTCTACGGTCTTTCCATCACAAGCCTTCACAATTTATTCCATTGGTCTGTCCTGAGGCCAATAACTTGTGTTTGGGTAAAGCACAGCTTCCAGCAAGAGAATCCATCTTGATCTGTAGACATTAAAAGATAGGGAAGTGATCATACCGTTTTATAACTTATTCCAGTGGTTAACCACTCATGGTTAACATGTGGCTTAGCTCAGCTTCCAGCCTTTAGTTCTTGTTATCCCTTTCTTTGCCTGTTTAAATTTAGTACTCTGTGTTTTCACATTGTGGGAGTATTTACACTTTCACAGTTACCTCCCAGTAAAGTCACAGCTCAAACTTTTTTTTGATAGACTAAATAAGTCAAGCCCTTATAGTGTCTCCCTGTGGGCATTCCATCCAACGTTGAATAGGCCTCTGTCTCTTTTCTGCAACATCTCCATATTTAAAGAAAACCCAACAAACCCAAACTCTTTAAACTGTGGACAACAGAAAGGGGAAAGATATTTTCTTATTTGTATCGTTATTGCCAAATAAAGATATAAGCATTTTAGATCCTATTTCTCACTTGGTTATTAATAGCGTTACAATTGCTGGTTTTCAGCACTATGCCTGTGGTTACCTCTTCACTTTGATACTTAGAGCTTCCTCAGTCAATGTATTTCTGAACAAAGACACCCATCCTGCTGGGCTGGCCTGGATGTTTTTGCAACATGGGCTGTCTGTTTTATTATTTTTTGAATGATCTCATTTTACCAGTAATTCAGAATGCAGTTTACGGCTCTGTTGTCCTCATTATTTACTGATTCTCCAATCTTTCTGCCACCCACAAATTTTCTAAGAATGATTTATGTTTATGTTTTAACTCATGGGTGAAAATGTTGAATAATGCTGAGTCTAATGTTGATCCCTGAGGAGCCTCCTAGGATCACTTCCATTTGATGATGATTTACCACTGACTAACTCTTTTTTGAGAGCATTCATTTAGTAAGTTTTGCATTCATCTGCATTGTGCTCTGATGAACTTGTAATGTGTTATCAGTGATCTGAAACCAGATGTGAAAAGTGTTCTAGTTAAAGTGACAGGAATTCTAAGCGCTCATTGGGAAAGAATAAAACACAGGTAGTTGTCCAGGTTGTAAAGCAATGTATTCCCCTCATCTGTTAGCTAAAAATCTTTCTGTAGTATACTAAGTATTTCTATGATATTTAGATGATATCTTGTCATACCTGCGAAGATAGTAGATATATTTCTCCATTTATGAAATAAATTTAGAAAATTTGAAATGTTGAACAAGAAATTAAAGGGGAAATAAAAAAGAAAAACCAAACCCAAAAATCCCCCAAATGAAGCAAACCACTTCTCAAACCACTTTTCTATGGTTCCATTTTTTTTGCAGTAGAAGAGGGAGAATAGCTGTGTGGGTTGTCTCAGTCAATGGTTTTGAAAGTCAAGCACAACACATTGCACAGCATGCCATCATTTCCTTCTGTTCCAAAAGGTGAATGTGTGGATACTATACAAGAGCACTAATTCATTTTAGGACATTAGGTTCAGAGAAGGGTTTTCCAATACAAACAGGACTAGAGTAATATGATTACTTTAGTTATATTCTGAGAGTTAAAATTGGGTGTGACTTTCACCTATTATCTGCAAATACAAAAGCTTCAAATCTTAGTAGTTTTAATTGCTAGTCTCTACCACTAAAGAATTTGCTTGGAATTGCATAATGTTCCTTTAGGCATCTTAGTAAAAGAAGATTTCAAAATGCCACAAAGATTGCCAAAAGATTGGACATTTAGAGCTGAGTTTGTCACCTTACCAGAACCATCTTGGATTCTGCAACCAATGCAAAATCACCAGGAAAAACAGAATTCCAAGTGATGCTGATGAACTTCTGTTTGAAGATAGAAGCTGGTTGCCAGTGGCATCATCTGCTGAGATAAAAGTAGTGAATAACAGAGGCCCAGAGATAAGGGGAGATAAAATACATCATTTAACACTCATATTTTCTAGAGAAACAAAAATTCCAAAGCAAGCTAGAGCAAATAAGTTCTGAGGACATAAAATTATCATTAGTGGACCTTTGCAAATGCTCATAGACTTTAAAATTAATGCACTGTAAAGATAAACCTGAAGAACTGCAAATAGATGTGAACTTGCTTTTCTAAATGATCTACTGATGACTAAAATTCAGCAGTTTCTATATTTGGCTTTGCCAAAAGTATACCCCTATCAGGATTGTTAGAGAACTTGATGGACTGATTGAAAACATCCTAGTAAATTGATGCAGCTATTCACTGATTTTTCCTCCTGGCCAAACTTACCAGAAGACAGTACTGATGTGCTCAAATGGACCAGCAACTATATTTCTAAAACTCTTCTAACTCTTCTTGCTGCTTAAGATTGCATATTTGTACTGTAGGACCAGTGCAAAGAATGATAAACCCTTAAGAAATTCACACAACTTGGCTTCTATCAGATTAAGGTACCTTAGCAACTAGAGTAATACTTTATCTATTTTCAATGGGATTTGGTTCTCTTTATAGCACCCTTGAACTGACCCCGATAGCTGGCGTTTCTATCTTTTATCAGCCCTGAGTCTTTTGAATCACCAGGTTATTGAGTTGTGAGACCCTGCCATCTTCACATGTGTACCTAAACTTGCTTATCCTTGCCACCCAATTTGGGTCTTTAATAAAGTGCCAGGAAAGGTGCATCTAGGTCCTATCTGCCATATTATGACATCAATCCCATAGGAGACTCATGGTCAAAATCTGATAATGTTAACTTTATTTTCAGCATGAATGTATGATAAATAAGTACAATTTATAGCCTACATGCTGATATGGCATCCTTTTGGTTTTTTTTTCCCCCCCCCTCCCTATCCCATTCTTTGAGATCTTCAAAATGTACACAGCATTCCTCATTTTTTCCTATTCACTGTCTGGGATCTTTCCATATAAATGACTTATCATAGAGAGGAGTGGCATTTTTGCCCTTTGTGGCATACTCCTTCACTGCAGCAGCTATGGATCTAAATAAAAGGCAGCATGTTTCCAAGCTTTTCTTTCTCTCAGGGCTTACTTGCTAAAATAGAAACCCAAGTCCACATGGTGATCATATTTGCTACCTCAGGGACTAATTTTCTTTTACCTCCTTTCCTGTATTCCAAAGCTTCATTGCCATTATCCTCTTGCTCCCTATGCACTAACAAAAAGATTTTAATGCATTCATTATGCAAAATCTTGTCTTTTGTGACCTTTGCCAAGAGTGCCCCCAAAGGACTGGCCAGGCTTAATAAGCTCACAAATAAACTACGATGTCAGCCAAGGGCACTACTGGCCAATTGAGCCTGCACCATTGCCCTCTCCCCAAGCCCCCACTTCACACCTGAGATACCCCGAGGTGGGATTGTGGGGGTGTTGTCTGCCCTGAAAAACTGCTAATCCTTTCTGGCGGCTCCCAGCTAGGCAAACAATCCCCTTTGTGAAGGCTGGAACAATCACACAGGCAATATTGCCTTTTGCAGCTTCTCAGATAGAGTCTGCCTTCCTTTAAGTTCCTCTTTCTCCTCTCTCCTTGGCTACATTGTTTAATGCTTTCATTCTTCTTATTTCATTTATGTTATGTCCTGTAAAAGCTTTGTCATGAGCAAGCCAGCTGGGTCATTGGAGGAAAGGCACTCTCTCATCAGATCCTTGTGTTAGTCCATTTTCCTCCTGTCCAGAGTTATTGTCTAGGTACTGTGGGGAAAACATCCGCTCCCCCATTCAGTGGTTGATGCTGTGACAGATTACAGCAGTTTCTGTCTGTTAAGCAGTCAGGCAAAGAAAAGAGTAAGAAGGATATAGCAGCCTCTTCATTTCATATATAAAAGATGCAGATAAAGTATATAATAACAGAGAATGGCATAGCCAGTAAAAAAACCCTGACTTTATTGGGGAAGAATACAAACTTGCAAAACTTTAAAAGCAATCTTGCTCATAAAAATAGATATTGCAAATGTTAATGCAAATTATTAGTAAATCTGACCCCTCCACCCCACTATGACACACATTTAAAATTTATTATGGAACACATTCAGGAGAATAGCTTTAGGGAATTTATTGCTCATCTTTCTCTTTCTTCCTCCATCTCACACACTAGCAGTCTCCAGACAGCTTCTCTGAATTCTTCAGAAATACTGCCACTCTGACCTCTGTACCATAGATCCATTGACTTACTTCATCTGACTGTCTGGAGTGACAGCTAAGGTACTAGTACAACATGTTCTCACAACTTCCATGGCAGTGTACACATCTTCTTTCCAGTTCACCTTTATATTATGATGCAGAATTTCAGGACACAGATTACTAAAGTAAAATATATTCGAACTTCTGATATTTTAATATACATAATTCAAAGAAAAAGCATGAGAAAACCATGGGCTTTAGTTAAAAGCAGAATTCATCTTACAACACTTACCTAAGTTCTATTTGTGAGTTAATGAAAAATAGGGAAGCCTTTCAACATAAGGAAAATGTTTAGGTATTGAACTGCCATTAGGTGCAAAGGGATTTAAATGGAGCATATTTTTTTCATCTGTGTTTTTGTTTATTTATTTGTTTGTTTAGATTTTTATTATTTGGCCAAGATATCCAGTCTGTTCCAAAAATTATCTGATCACTTGTCAGCTCTGGATTTATCTCAATTTACAGACTGGGGGAAAAAAAAAAAAGAAAGGAACACCCTGAGATGATGCCACATTCTGATTTTTTTAGAAATCAGCTAGCAAACTTGAGGCTGCGTTTTCATAGATGTAGATAATTCAGTCTTGTGAATGCTCAACAATATAAAAATTTAGTTCTTGAGGTTAAAAATCCCTTAATAGTAATCTTACACAACTCTTCCTGATATCATAACATCAAAACACCTTCTCCAACATTTTAAAGAAAAAAGACCCCAAAAGAAAACCTTTAAACCTTTCCTCAACTTATCAAAACTTTTACCAGGTTCTATTTGCAAACTTCAAGAAATATGTATTTGTTAATCTGACAGGGTAAGGCAGTATCAGGAGAACACATTTACCATATGTGAAACTGGAGTAGAGCCATTTATTCTCTTAATGTGTGCTTCAGACACTAGTGCTGCACACAGTAGGTAAAAATTATCTGTCCAGAAGCTCAGGAAGAAAAAAAAAGTTCCTTTATTTGTCATTTCTGGAAAGAGGCCTCCAAATGCTTATTAAAATGAAATGAAAGAAAGGAAACTAGGAAGGCTAGAATGTTCATCAAGACCTGGGATAGGAAAAAAAAAAAAAAAAGAAAAAAAGCAAGGAAAACAAAAGGCACTTGTCAATAAATACAATAAACACCCATCCTGTATTACTGCACTTACTAAGAGCAGACAATGAGCCTCTGGCAGCAGTGAGGTGTGCAGACAAAAGGCCCTTGAGAAGTTTACTGCTGCATGCCGCATAATAGTTGAAATCTGTGAGTGTTTTTCAAGGTTAGGCACAAATAAAGCAAAATTTCTTTATTAAGGTTCCAAATTACTCATCTTCTCCTATCTTTCAGTCCATTGTCAGGCTCTGAGTACTGTAACTGACCTTTGATAAACAGTCATTTCACCACAGTGATGAGACTACATAAAAACTAGTCTGCACAATATACTGCAGATTAACTGAGGGACATTCCAGCTCTTCTTAAAAATAAGCCAGAATGACACCAGAGAATTTGCTCATAATTTAGCTCATTGCATGTGCACATATTCTTTGCACATGAAATTTCTTTCCAATGAGATAATTTAAACAATGAAGAAATGAGATACATCTATCAAGCAATTCTACATTTCCTTCAAAGGAGAGCCTAGTTAATGTTTTGTTGCAGGTGTGAAAGAACTGGTGATTCAGTGTTCATCTGCTTCACTTGTAATGAGGCTGAGCACCGATGTTTAAAATCCAGGAAAAAAACCCTGCAATTGTGAAGTTGTTACAGGTTGTGTCATGAACAAGCTTCACCCTTCAGACTGAAGCTGGTGAGTAAGCTGGGAGTGTAAAGCTTGCACAGTTATCTAAGGATAAAACCAAGTATTTGTTTTGATCAAGAAATCTTTCATCAATAGTTTGTCTAACCTCAGAGATCATTAAAAATGTCTGTAAGACACAAATACAAATAGCATATTTTCTGGCATGAAAGATCAAACGGAGTGATGGTGTCATGCTGAAGGTAGTCTGAAATATTGACAAGAGATCTTGCTGAATTAATTAGGCGACAAAGTTTCATAACTAAAGCGATTTTAAAGGTGTGGTATTATTCAGCATTTATATGAAAAACTATCAATATCAATTTGCAAAGGCATTTCAGCATGCTGGTAAGAAAAGAAACAGGAATAAGATGAAAAGATTATCAGAAGTAGTACTAGCACAGTTTGTTGTGTGGCCCTATCCAGTTTCTCTCATTATAGAAGCTCCCAATTTATCTTTTTCTCATTTTACAAAGAAAAAAAAATCATAAACGGCAATAGAGATGAAATAATCAGTATTAACATCAAGGCATTTTAAACAAGAATGCAGAGTCCTTGGGCCAGAGCTCTATCAGTTCAAGGCAATCTTTAATCCAGCTTTGTTTCTCTTCCCTCTGTTCTCAATTTGTGCGTCTTGATGCCCATTCACAATGAAGTCTCTAAATTACATCACAAAAGGCAGTTGTCTTTTCAGAGAAGAAGCTGCAAAATTGAACTAAAATATCAGACATTATTACCGAAATGACAAAATCCAAAAGTCCATGAATGTAAAACCTGCACTTGATGCATATGATTGATTCAGCTAAACAAAATGCTATAGGCTATAAATGGCATTGCAAAAGGCCAAAATACTGTAGGAAACAAGTTTTTAAATTCAATTTTTAATTTTAGAACTCTTAGATCACATTCGGTGAGGAGGAAAAACATTTTTAAGATCTACATAGCTTTATATTCCAAATATCTGAGCTACAACACCCAATAGTTTCAATAGAATCTGGTAGTGCACAGGACCATTGAAAAATCTATCCATATGAATATTATCAATATTATTTATATTGATACGAATGTACTAGTTGTATTATCTATATACATAGTCATGAGTATTTCTGACTGTAGTATTGTAGTATCAGAAAATAATTTATTACAGAGACAGTAAAAAAGTACAACTATTCTAACAATCTAGAATTCTCTAGTTCTTGAACAAATATGAGCAGTACAATAAAATAAAATAAAATAAAAAAACATAATTAGAAATCTTTATTGATACCATTCTGTCTTGCTTTTCTCTACTGATTTCAGTGAGAGCAAGCTCTAAATACAAAGTGTATATTGATTCAACCTTTTTTTTTTTTTCTTGCTTGGGATAAGAGAATAATTAAATGACATGAAAGAAAATATCAAGAAAAATAAAAATACCACTTCAATTGCCTTATGCCATATTAGGAAAATTGAGTAACTAGCTTGTGGATTGTCAGTGTAACCAGTGTGCTGCTCATTTCTGAAGCTGCTTCCTCTGCTAAGAATAATCCCCAGAAAACATTCATGGCAATTGCAATTTCTGAGGCACACAGTAAAATTTATTTAGACAGTCAAATTTACGCAGTTTAACAGATTCCTCGATTCTTGTCTTGCTTTTTCATTAAGCCCTCTAAACTGGACTTCTTGTCAATAAATAAAACTATTGACGTTAAAAGGTCACATCTTTGACCTTTCACATGTTTCTCCTGGGCTGTATCTATATACACTGTATACTTTACCTCGAGAAGAGATTCTTTTATTTAAGAGAGCTTAAACTGTTCAAATTTGTAATGTACTGGGGATTTTGGAATATCTAGAGGGCTTAGTGGATAAAGAACTGACCTTTCATCTCTGAACTCAGTCCCCATCCAACCTAAGATAAGTGGAAGAGTTTTGTGTCAGCTGCCCATGCGATAAAACTAGCTTTCCCTTGTATCATTCAACACAATTTGGCATGACTGGCAGCTTTTTTTCTCTCAAGAGAAGCACATTGAATATGGAAAATGAATTGCTTCTGTCTCTTGAGAGGGTGGTCCTCCAGGTTAGGCTTTGAAGTTATAAATGGGAAGTGCTGGCACGCTCATATTATTGTTGGTTGCTAGCTCTACATCAAATGTATGGATAAACAGTGGGTCACAATTTTAAATCAGTGATAGGAGATGATTTACAAACACAAATATGTAACCACTTATGTGACTTTTCCTCACCAAAATGGAAACTATGCAGTGTAGTCCAAAGTTGATACAAGTAATTCTATGGGCTACGCTTGCTCCTGTAGGTAGTAAATTTTGACGCATATCACAAGAGGATATGTTTATGTGTTTTCCCCCAGGGAAAAAAACTTCTCCAAACTTCCAAACTTATCTGCCTCTACATAGCCTCCACAGCAGCCGATACACCAGTGGGAGGGCTGGGGGAGCCCACTTCTGCCTGAACTAGAGCAGCTTCCAAGCCAGTGTCTCCGAGGGGCTGCAGAGCTGCTCTCTTCTCACAAGCTGAGCGTCACAGCGGGGAGCGCTCATCAACAAGCAGAGCATTAGACCCAGTAATCAAACACAGGTCCTTGCACGGCACAGTGGTGCCCAAACCACAGTGCTGGGTGTTTTCTGCTGGATATGGTGTTTTTCCACTGGGAATAATTTTTAAAAATAAGTTTTGATTTGTTTTGATTAGAATTATGTACTGAGTCTTTGTGACAAACTTTAAAAAGAAATGAACAACCTGAAATGTGAATTCAGTTAATTTCGTTACTGAAACTCAGAACCTGCAATCAGTTAACATGCACCCAGTAATTAACTGGATTTTTTCTGTCTAGTGAATGTATTAATTATCTGCAATATAACATAATGCTCCCTCTTCTCTTGCAGTCCTTGGAACTAAGTTTGTTTCATCTGCTACTTTTTATGACTCTTTAGTAATGTAAAACCTTTTTTTAAAATAGCAGTAGAAAATTGCTGTGCAAGAATTTCTGGAGACAAGATATTCTTATACAAAAGAAAACCCACCTTAGTGACATTCATTGATTAATTTTATCTTTATGATTTATCTATGCATCACATAGATGGAATTTTTCAGAAATGCTGTAAATTGCAATTTGAAACCATGTTTCCCTATTCCATGTCTCATGGCTCTGCTCACATGTTTAAAAATCAAGAGAATAAATTTTCTTTAAAGATAGCGACATCTTTGGAATGTTAATAATATAAAACTTTCAAAAGGTAAAATTATTTCTTAGGTGAAATAGCAAAGAAGCAGATTGACTCAGTCCATTTTGCACCTTTGTGCTAGAGAATGGCTGGGTTTAAATTACAGCAGCTCCAGTCTTTGCTTTTCAATCCCTTAATCCTTAAGGAGCAGAGGTTTCGGTTCAAGACAACTTCACACAGAACATAAGAAAAGATTCTGTGAGCCTACCTCAAGTATGATGATCATTTTTTCAGCTGTAATCTTTCACTTCCATCCCATAGCAAAAAAAAAAAAAGAGGAAAACCAGTGTAAAATAATTAATGCATTTTCAGTGAAAGGCTCCTTTCCACTTTTCCACTATGGTTTAATACATGTGCATGAAAAGCAGTAAATGCTTTCATGTGAGCCACTTGCAGATATTCGTACCTATGGTTTTCATCACTGTTTTACTGGTATTCCCTCATATTAGAGAGCCTTTGTGATATGCCTGAGCTTGAATGGAAAAGGAAGCTGGCCTGGGAGCTTTTACATCTGGTAGCCAACACCGTTATTAAACAAGCTACGTCAGTTTTTAAAAAAGCTACATAGGTCGAATCAGGGCAATTACGTCCTGATCTAAGTCGCATACATTTGTCAATTATTTCCAGGTGTTCTTGGAACAACATATTTTCCTTATCTGTAATTAATATTTTGACTATTAATAGGGCTGCAGTGAAATGTCAGGGATCTCTGCTTGTCTTGATTTCATAAAAAATGTAGTCATGACAGTAATCATTTGACAATGCTTAGGTTTTAAAGCATTATGCTATTTTGTTTTACAGCTATTATTTAAAGTATAGTTTGCAGGTAACTATGTGCATTACATTGCTATGTGTGTCTCTGCATTCATACATACATCTGTGTATACATCTCAGAGAACTGAAAAAAACTCACTTGGAAATTAAAGGTAGATGGTTGGAATGGACAACACAATAACAGAACAATTTTGGAATATAGTAACAGAACAATAGTGAAAACCTGTATTTAAATTTCTGCCTATTATTTTGAGTCTGATGTTATTTCTTAACTTACGCAAGATTACAGTTGGGCATTCTAAAAACTGTATAATTAGTCAGTGTATGAATAAGTATTCTTTGCTAATAGAAGACATTCAGACTAACCTCAAATGTTCAGGAGCCAATGTGGCTGGCACAAACAAATCATAAAAATGTTATAAAAAAAAAAAGAAAGGGCAAAATGCCAAATTTTGAAATATCACAAAGACAGACATTTATGGAGAAACCAAAATAACAAGTCAGGTTTTTTTTGTTATGGTTTCCTCTGAATTCATAAAGGATACTCTATGACATTAGATTAATAATTTTAGGTCAACATTTTCTTTTTTATCTTTCATAAGTTTATGGTAAGAAGTGCTGACATCTCAGAATTAGAGAACTCGGTTCACAGTCTCTTCTGTTTCAGCTGGCTAAAGTAATGCGTGACACTTTCTGAAGAATGCAAAATGTATGCAGCAACACAGAGTTAAAAATTTTATTTTTGATCTTCAAACATTGTTTGACCTTAATCAATGTCTTCCAACAAGCTTAATATGACATAGCCCTGAAACAAAAACACAGAGCTCTCGGGTCTGGCTCTGGAATGAAAAAGCTGTGATTATTAGTCCTCTGTGTGATCTTTTCAGATTGCACTGATGAGATGAAGTTTAATCTCGTTTCTCTCCTCTCCAGTACCACAAACCACAGGCAGTTTAAGGCAGCCTGGAAATCTCTTACATCTGGAAGAGCAATAATTCATGGGATTTCACTTGACAGCCATGACAGGCAGCAGGGCAGCCAGAAACAACTGTCTCTTATGTTGTGCTATTTGCAAAAAGTCAGAAGAGGAGGAGCAGGCACAGGACCACATCCTTCTTTAGCATATGTTAGAGGAGGAAACCCTTTTATTTTCTGCCAGATGCTCCATGAATAGGTCCTAAATATTACATAGACAGTAGCTATCACTTCCAAACAAAATTCCTTGGTGTCTGCTAAGCTGCAAAGCATATGAAGGCCTATTGTCTGGCAAAGGGTCATGGTTAAATTTGCACAGATTTTTTTTTATAGATATTTCAGATTCTACGTTATGATTTATAGGCATTTGCACACCCTGCTGTGCATGAATATGATACCATCTTCTGGGCAGGATTATTTCATGAAATGTATATGGGATTTAGCTACAGTAACTTTTACTGGGCAGCTTAGAATGGCCGGCAAAGTACTAGAATTTACTGCAGCACAGCTTGTGCTGTCAGGCTCATGGCTGGTGTTTATGATTTCTGCAGAAGCAGAAATAAACAACTTCTCCTTAATGGCTCTCTTTATGTGTAGGCAGCAGTAGCTCTATCTGGTCTCACAACAGTAGCTGGTGCAGTGGTCTGTCCCATTTCATGTGGAACCAATGTCTGAAAATTTGCATTTCTGCTTTTCTGAGTTTTCAGTGGAAGTGACTGGGAATGAATAAATCAACTGCAAATGTCTGAATGAGTAGCATTCCATTCTACTGCTTTTTCATGCTATAAATACATCTGGTTGAAATGGCCAGGTTTTGAAGTAAGAGTAAAATGATCAGATTTAATCTTAGTTTGTCTTAGAGTCTGTACCCACACCGTAAATACTCTGATATCAACTGAGACCTACTTGAATTACTGTCTTAAGGAAGGAGGCCTGTCTTCTGAGTGTCTGTGGTAAAGCAGCTTAATCAACATTTTTATGGGCATTTACATACATATTTAAGTAAAGACTGAAAAGTGGATAGGTTTTACCAGCCTGAAAACAGATGAATTAAATATCAATTTACTTTACTTATATCTGCATATATATAAAAAGGAAAATAGTCAGAATGTAATTGTCTAAGTAAAGTTTTTTGATGTTACAAGTGTTTTTAAAGTTCAAAAGAATGTCGACACACACGCTGTATATATAAGCAGGCAGAAAATACTTTTTTTAAAAGAAATGAGACAACTACTCTATGCCAAAGAAAAACAATTCCTTTGCCAAACTACACATTGTTAACTTAAAATGTGTTCCATGTGGAAGTAGGAAGACTGATCTGATGGAAAGGCTAGTGATTTAAAGTCAGCTGGCTCTGTGCCTGTCAACTGCACATTCTGGCTTCCAGTTTTACAGCTAGAATTGGAAATATTTAGTTTCTTTTTCCTTTTCTTCTTTTTTCTTATGGAGGGGGAGGACATAATTCTTTTTCCTTTTCTAGTGATGCAATGAATTTACCAATAAACTTGCCTATATAATCATCCAGACTTTGAACAAAGACAATAAAATTTTGAATCAGTTGTACAAATCTATTCTGTATTTTAAGGACTTTTATATTAGACTTATTTTCCAAAGTGAATTTATCACCACTTTTGTATACTCATCTCAGTTTTTCTAGGAAGAAATTGTATCGCCCTATCTTCTCAGTATGGAAAAAGTATAAAGACAAGTTTACATTCTGAGGGAAGTACAATATTTTACAGATTACTGTATTTAATCTTTCATTCTATTAGTATTACCTGTACTGATCAAGCCTTTAATTTTTTTCCCCCTTTCCTGCACATAAGGCATACACTCCTGTCTCTGTATGTGGGCTAAAGGATATTGCAAACACAAAACATCAGATAGACAGAAAGAAAACAGCTACACTACTACACCTGGTGATATCTTAAAAAGAGGCTATCACCCCGTGGTATTTTCTGCAGGGCTCTCAAAACTTCTTTTGTTATTCACATTAAACTTACATCCATCATCCTGTTTTAGTACATATTTTCCAGCACATGCTGCATGGTAATTATGAATACAGAAGGTTCTATTCATTGTGGAGTTTTTTTAACATTCTTTAGATACACTGAGCACTATGAGGTTGAATTTTGATTACTGTACTAGATTTCTGCACACAAAACATGCTTAAAGCATATTTGCTTTTCTTTTTAGTTTTAAAATATTCCTGAAACATCTAGCAAGTCTCAGGATACTTAAATGGCAGAATTTCAGACACAATTCAGCCAGAGATGTTTATTGCAAATATGATTGTAGAACGCCTTCTTTTTTTGCCTTTTTGCTAGAATACCCACGTTTTATTTATGATTTTGGATTTTATTTCACAGCATTCCAGTTTAGTTTAGCACGATGTATTTAATAACCATGTCTACTGTCTTAATTACCCTATAAAGCAGGGTTCCATTGGCATTTGACCCTCCACAGCATTCCAGAGAAACTGCAGGACCATGATAATTACCAACTGCCTGTGAGAAAATTAAACAAAAAAGGCCTAACTTTTAAACCACCATTTTAAACGACCTATTACATCTCAGGAATAAATCATTGATGAAATAGCCTGCTTAACAGGAAAATAGCTATTCCATAGCAAAGAATTTCCCCTTGCATGATCATGAAGAGAATATTAAGTATTCTTCAGCTCAAAAGGTTAGGTTTTATGTCTGTCCAATGCCTTTTAATGACACATTTTTGTGTAATTTTATTGTAATCAAAGCCTTTTCCTATGTAGGCTGCAGACTATGACTATTTTGTCAGTCTTAAACATTTTACTAGTCAAAGAATAGAAAATCTATTTAAACATGTACCAAGAAAATTAAACATGTACAAAGAAAAAAGTGTTTATAAATCATTCACCATTAAAAGAACCTGCATTCACGTAGCTAGATTTCCTTTGATTAACATAGCCATTTGCTGTATATTTTTTGAAAAAGTCATCATTGAGTTAAACTCATAATAGTACACTCTAGTAATTGATAACATAGCTTTAAAAAGCTAATAAATTTTGAAAATCGAAATCATGGTTTGATTTCTTTGATCACACTCTCTTTATTCTGTATCTAATGGCAATTACTATACCATCCTATGCTGCATTTCTTATTATTACACTTAAGAAGAATCTATTTCATCTATTTATTTCTAAATGTCAGTTTGTATTTTTTCTAAATAATTAATCTTGGTTGAACATTGACACTAATTTCCAGATCTGATTAGGTCAGCACTCCTCATAGTGTAAAGTTAGGAACATAATCAGGAAAAAAACAAAGGTTGTTTTTTAAATTATACAATTAAAAGTATTATTTTTTCACTTTTACTTGTAAGACACAGGATATAAATCAAGGGGATATGCATCACTTTTAAAATTATTTCCAGAACAGTTTCTAACCCTCCTTAATACATTTCACTTGAAAGCATCTCTGTTTTCAACAGAAGCAACTAGAAATGTAATGAACAAAGAGTTTATGGAGGAGCCAAGCCACAAATGAAACTTGAATAGTTTTAGAAAGAGAGTTTGAAAATAATTCTGTGTTCAATCAGAAATAACACAACCCTTCTACTCTGTGCCTTATAGCTTAAAAAAAAAAAAAAAAAAAAAGCCTTGTGACATCTATCAGAATGGTTTAAGGCCTCTGGCCACAACTTTTATTTAAATTCCAGTTTAATTTATAATCCAAAGCAGAGATTAAATTCATAGCAGGCAACTGAATCCTAGTGGTATATTACAAACTTCTGGGCTTGATGATCCCACTGCAGTTGTTCCCAGCCCAAACTTGACACTGCTATACCATTGTTCCCATACTACTGTCTACTGAAGTACCACCTGTGTAATCACTTACACTAGAGCTGGAGTTACTATTGCAGCCTGGGAATTTCTGGAATAACATGTAGTTTAAAATCATAGGAAAATAAGAACAGCCATAATGGTTCAAACCAAAGGTCTAGCTAGTCTCACATTGTGTCTCTGTCAATGTCCTGTACCAGATGTCAGGGGGAGAGGATAAGAACCAGGCAAGCGTGTAATACTGTTTCCCATATTCATCTGGCCTTTAGCTGTAATTCAGACTTCTTGAATGAGATTCCTTTGTATTTATGTTTTTTCTCAATAAACTGGAACACATGACATTTTTAAACATCCACAGTATATAGCAATGAGTTCCACAGCTTAGCTATATGTTGCATAAACCTCTTGTTTATTTTGAACTTTCCAGCTGCTTTTTTCATTTGGTAGCCCACATGCTTGTATAGGAAAATACAGGGGAGCAATACTTCCCTATGTGCATTCTCCAGCATGGTTAGATTTTGTGGACACTCATCAGCTGCTCCCTTAACTGTTTCTTTTCTTTTCTTTTCTTTTCTTTTCTTTTCTTTTCTTTTCTTTTCTTTTCTTTTCTTTTCTTTTCTTTTCTTTTCTTTTCTTTTCTTTTCTTTTCTTTTCTTTTCTTTTCTTTTCTTTTCTTTTCTCTTTTCTTTTCTTTTCTTTTCTTTTCTTTTCTTTTCTTTTCTTTTCTTTTCTTTTCTTTTCTTTTCTTTTCTTTTCTTTTCTTTTTTCCTTTCCTTTCCTTTCCTTTCCTTTTCTTTTCCTTTTCTTTTTCTTTTCTTTTCTTTTCTTTTCTTTTCTTTTCTTTTCTTTTCTTTTCTTTTCTTTTCTTTTCTTTTCTTTTCTTTTCTTTTCTTTTCTTTTCTTTTCTTTTCTTTTCTTTTCTTTTCTTTTCTTTTTTCCTTTCCTTTCCTTTCCTTTTCTTTTCCTTTTCTTTTTCTTTTCTTTTCTTTTCTTTTCTTTTCTTTTCTTTTCTTTTCTTTTCTTTTCTTTTCTTTTCTTTTCTTTTCTTTTCTTTTCTTTTCTTTTCTTTTCTTTCTTTTCTTTTCTTTCTTTTCTTCTTTTTTTTCTTCTTTTCTTTTCTTTTTTTTCTTCTCTTCTCTTCTCTTCTCTTCTCTTCTCTTCTCTTCTCTTCTCTTCTCTTCTCTTCTCTTCTCTTCTCTTCTCTTCTCTTTTTCTTTTTCTTTTTCTTTTTCTTCTTCTTTTTCTTTTTTTCTTTTTCTTTTTCTTTTTCTTTTTTTCTCCTAATTAGTTATCTTTTCCATAATCATGGCCTGTTGAATAATATTCAATGTATGGAAGCATTTCCATATCTCTGATCACTTTTATTGTTCATCTCTGTCCTTTCTTTTGCAGTTAAGTAGCATGCTTTTTGGATAGAAGAACCAGAAATGCCTACTTTCTTGTTTAAAGTTTCATATAGTAATTAAATTTAATTATATGCCATACAAAGCCTACAGGAATGTGTACAAGAATCCAAAGTCATAGAAATTTCTATTTCTCTGACACTGAAAGTCAGTGTAGTAGGTTCAATCCCTAGAAGAGGCTAATAGCCACATTATTTAAGTGTTTTCCAAGTAACTGAGTAGCTTAGTCTTTTTGGAGCCTAAATTCTCATGGTGTAATTAAGGGCCATAAAGCACTCTATCTGAGTATGTGGTACACACCAATCACCTGTACATTTCTCATATAAAACCTTATCACAAAATTCTTCACAGCCAGTGCTTCTGTTCATTATCCAGAGCAGCAGTCTGGCCTGCAACTCAGCTTCACAAGTATGTGTTTCATCCAAATCTGTATACCCAGATGTTGCTTTACCTTTCAGGGACTCTTGGCTCTATCTTTTGAAGTCAAAAGTCACCTGAGATGGTACTAATCCCTTCAACTCAGGTGCTGTAGGAAGCAGATTCTTTGCTCAGTTATGGAGTAGTACAGTTCTCATTATCATTCCTACATAGGAATAAGCACTAAAAATCTCTCTTTGAACTGGGCACTGAAGACCAGGAACTGAATTCACAGAATCAACTCCCAAGATTGCCTCATGAAGTGTTTTGAGAACAATGAACAAACCAGAAGTCTTTCACACTCCCCTTGGCTAGATACTGCTTGGACAACCTAAGGAAAATGGTCTCAAAAAAGTACACCTAGTAGGGAAGCCGCTCTGTGGTTGCCTAGTGGTTGTAGGCCTCCAAATCTTGGATCCTGTCTTACACCAGATTTCTAATCTTCTTTCTCTCATTAAAATTAGCTTTTGCTTGCAAATAGAAAACTTAATTTAGCCCTGTCAAAGTGAAAATGATCCCCAGTCTAGTGAGTTAGGCTTTATTTTGTTTTTCATATGCCTGGGAATGGTTTCCTGAATTAGCTACTCCCCTATCTTTCCAGGGATTGAGGTAAAGTTCATAGGCTTGTAGAAGTGACACCCCCTTTCCTCCAGTCCTGGGAACCTTCTCCTGATTGTCATGATTATTCAAAGACTATTGAGGGACCTTGCAATTAAGTCACTCTGCTACCCTATGGTCCTGCAAAGGGCCACAAACATGATGAAGGACTGATGCATCTCTCTGATGAGAAAAGGCTGAAAGAGCTGTTACTATTCAGTCTGGAGATGAGAAAGCTCAGGAGGATCCCATTAATGTACATAAATACTAGAACAGAATGTTGAAGAGAATAGGTAGTGCCCTCTTCTCAGTGGTGTCCTCTTCTCAGTGGTGCCCAAGGACAGGACCAGAGGTAGTGAGAACAGACAGGAAGTTTCCTCTCGACATCAGGAAACACTTTTCCATGGTGACAGTTATTGAGCACTGGCACAGGTTCTCAGGGAAGCTGTGGAGTCTTCATCCTTGGAGATATTGAAAAGTGGTATGGACATGGTTCTTGACAACCAGCTCCAGGTGCCCCTGCATGAAAAGAGGGATTGAACCAATGACCTCCAGAGATCCCTTTCAGCCTCAACCATTTTGTGATATTATAACTTTAACAAGCAGATTCTGATGACCTTAGCTTCACCTAAGTTAACTTGTCCCACACAGGCTGATTTTAGGAAAGATTTATTACATAAAAAAGAACAGAGAAACACCAAGGCTAAGACAGGAAAAGCCTTGATTTCTTGTATTCTGTGATGACTTTGCATCATATAACCAGGGCAGTAATAATGGGTAGCAGTTTTAAGGGCCAAATAAAGGGTCCAATTAAATAAAGAATTAGTTCCAGAAGTTTGATTTTAATTTTGAATACAAAATAAAGTGCACATTTTCAAAATTTTGCTTGGATTAACCTGTAAATTGCTTGGAAATAAAAGCAAAGAAAAATCATCAAATGGAGAAGAAAACCAGACTGATATCATCTTTGATTATCTTCTACAAGAAAAAGTTTAGAATTCAAAAGATTTCCTCTTCAAGGTGAAACATGCTTCCTTCATGCTCCCATCACGTTCCAGTACTATAGCTAGTACTAGTGGCATAAGGCGGAATAAGGTTCGATCTTTTGCTTAAAATTAAACAACACATGCACAAAGCCTCAAAACCAAAACCCAAAATAAAATCCACACCAAAATGGACTAGCTATACTAGCAGAAAAATAACAAATTATGTGGAGTAATCATTCAGCCATAGCTGAAGCTAAATCCTGCATCAGTTTACTGCCTATCAAGAATAATTCATGTAAGCCACATACTGCATGGTCACTTATGAGGGCTTCAGGCTTATATCATTCTTCTGTTTGATCTGAGACAAGAACTTGAACACAGGCTTCACTTCTCAAGATTGATTACTATAATGGTTACTGCTTTTTTTGCTATAGCCATCCCATTGTATAATCCATTTTAGATTTGCTGGTAAACAGAAAGGCAGAATTGGAGCAAAATGTTCTATGTCTTTACATCCACTTAGAAGGGGTGTGAATATTCCTGTAAACATAAATACATGTCTTAATTTTTTTACACCATTTTCCATTAGAAATCCTCATTTTAGCATCTCAGAGTCTGTCTTTCAGGATGTCAGTCTCTGTGAGTCTTACATCACCACAGCAGCCCCAATTGCTTTCTGTACCAGAAAACAGTCTTGCCTTCTACTATATGTTCAGATGATAATTTAGAATGTGTTTTTATGGACAATCTTTGGAGTTCCAGGATTGTCTCCCTCTCCTGAAAACAAAGACATTTATCTGCACCATACTGGTATGTTGCAGTAAGCTCACCTACATGGTTACCAGCTTTCCAGTGCTCATTGACAAGTTTGCACTTAGGTGCTACATGCATGCAGTGTTATGTTCTGCCCAGTTAATTAAGTCTGTAAGAAGAGAAATTATTAAAACAGGCTATGACTATTTAAATCTATCAGCCCTTTATAACAAGTCAAGCAACTAGTTCTGGAGACCCTTAGAAAAACTTCAAAAAAAGTATTTTCCTCCTATTGCTTCTCACATGATGTAAGTTAATTTTTATGTTACATTTCCAGAGATCTCTGTTGACCAGATGTTAGCAACCATGCTGTGGCTGCAGAAAGCATATCAGGAAGTCAAAGGGACCAAAATTCTTGTTTTTCCATTAATTTACTTGCTGATATAGAAAGACCTCTTCTTCAGGATACCAGGTTTTATATGCCTGTCCGTTAAAAACAGCTTTTCAACAAGACAACTTTTAAAATTTTAGATTCATCTTTTGATATTTATATTAAAGAAAACAACTGTAAGGAGATAGACTTAAAAGAATAAAATGGTTTGTCACACCTCTGAAACAATCATTGTCTGAAGCTGGTTTTCAAGCAAACACCATGTAATTAGGAGATACACCTGCTCAGGACTTGAGCCATGCCTATTATTTCACATCTAAACTACAGCAAACAGTGCCAAGACTTCTATTTCAAAATGTTGGTGTAATATTCCTGAAGAAAACTACAGATTTTTTTCTTCTACGTGCAGGACAAACTAAAATACATTTTTTTGGTGTTCAAGATACTTTTCTAGTCAGCCTTAGGTGATCCATAACAGCTTCTTTAAAACAAAGCATTATTTATTTGCTCAAAGAAGCATTAACAAGCATAGCAAGTGAATGAAGTAGGAACAGCCATATGCCCTCACTGTTTAACCATATTTATTTTACTGTTGACAACTCAGCTGATGCACTTAATTCTTAGGTGAGGATTATTGCCCGCCTTTGTGGAATCAAATGCATGTGTTTTCTTCAGCTGCTGGTACTCACACCATTTTTTGAGAGACTTTAATAGATTACTGTCCCCTTTGATCTCAGATTTGGACTGGGAAGATAAAACATTGTTAAGTTTGTCTGACTTCTCTTAATAGCCAGGTATAGGGAATACAGACAGAGTTTCCAGGTTCTCTATTGTTTCAACAAGACTTGTTCATAATCTGTCTAATAATTCCTTTTCTTCAGTATTGTTTACCTTCTTCAAAAATTCCCCAAAACTATTGGAACTACCCACCCAGGCAGGATAAGCTCAATGAAATTAACTCCAAGGCTAGAATTGGTATTCACAAAAATAATGCAGATGTCTCATGCTCTTTAGCAACCAGTGAGTAGTACTGATGTGCATCATACTGATGTATGATTCTCCAGTGGCTCAAAGTGGTAAAGATGCATTGCTATCAAAGTTACTTCCATTTACAAGAGAGGTTAATTTTGCATAGTGCAATGTGGTGGAGAAAGCAGCGGTGTTGGCACCAGAGCCTATGGAGCAGGCTATGTTGTATATGAGCAAGAGATGGAGGTCTTTGATAAGAGATGATGCAGGGGGGTGGCTTTAATGCTCCAATTCATTTTCTGTGTGAGAGGGAGGGATGGCCTATTGAAAGTTTCATTTTAGGCCAGTTAACTAATACTGCCCCTTACTGATTCTTCAGCCATGCTCAATTAGAGAGAATCCTTTGTCCTGACACCAGTCAGGATTACTACAATTCATCAACTTTACCCTGAAGAGTGCTTTTATACCAGCTAGACCTCTTAGCTCTAGCTGTGAAATGCCTAGTCACAAGGTTGCCAGCAGATAATTTCCTTGTCCCTGTAAATAGTAGGCCACTATAGGTACAAAACCAAAGCTAACTAATAATAGGCAATCTAAATATGTAGCAAGTGGTGTATACTTGGAAATTAATTTAGAGTAGATGTTAGCACATGTATTAAGCTGTACCAGGAGTGTAGAAATCCATCAAATAACATGGCAAGATTTTTTGAAAAGACATTAACAACTTCAATGCAAGGAGTAGTTGAGCTTGTCAGATGAGAGAGCTGCTATGCCCTCAAAATAGCTTTACAACAGCTTGGACAAAGGCTCTGAAAAAAAACCTCATTGGCTTCAGAGTCAGGAACAAGTAACCACAGACAACGCAATATATCAGTTGTTGCAGCTGAAAAAAAGCCAGGCTTTGCCAACACAGCTTGTAAACTACAGAAGGTCAAATCCCAGTGATTCAAAACATTTGCATACACTGCTATGAAAACCAAATGTTTTCCCTTTAATTCAAATGAACATGAAAATTAAACTAACAATAAAAATTGAAATGAAAATTCTGGCAAGCATGTTGACATGCAGAAAAGAATAAGGTTTCTCTGCAGCATTAATTAAAGTGTGAGTCATAGTAGAGAGTATCTCATTGAAACCATTTGTAACTAGTGGTGATGTGCTAGACTTCAGTTAGACCAGTGACTATTGTCAAGATTTTAGGTGTCTTCCATGACTATAGTTGAGGAAACTGTCGATCACGGGTTATAACCTGGAATACAAAAGGCCAGAAGCAATTCAAATAGTTCTCCACTTAGTATGGCTGATTTTTATTCTATTGAAAAAATATGTCAATAAAACTTTCACAGGTTGAATCAGCCCTGCTAGAAAATAGCAACATCTAACAATTCCAATTTTTAATATTTTGACTTACTTAAAGACATTTAAATATGAGATATTTTATTCTATTGTTTACAAAAACCTCCGATATGGACAGAAAACCATAAATAAAAGCACTTTCAAACTACTGGGAATAGGCTAACCATAATATGTAGAAAATGTGTTATACAGCCTAGCTAAAAGTATGAGAGCAGGAAAATAGAGTTATAGCATTTTTATTTTCAGGAAAGGACCAAATTACATGATGAATTGGAACAAATAATGTTCAGTAGTGTGTGATTGCAGCCCAGAAAGGCAACCAAACCTTGGTCTGCATCAAAAGCATCATGACCAGGATGTTGAGGGAAATGATCTGCCCCTCTGCTATCATGAGACTCCACCTGGACAGCTGCACCCAGCTCTGGGTTCCTCAGCACAAGAGCACATGGACCTTTTAGAGAAATTCAGAGGAGAGCTGTGAAAATGCCAGAGGGCTGGAGCGCTTCTCAGGCAAAGACAGGCTAAGAGAGTTGGGGCTGTACACCTTGAAAAGAGGCTACAGGAAGACCTTATAGCACCTTCCAATAACTAAAAGGGGCTACAATAGAGTCAGAGAGGAATTTCTGACAAGGCAATGTAGAAACAGGATAAGGAATAACAGTTTAATTTAGATTAGATATTAATTAGATATAGAAATTCTATACTGAGAGGGTGGTGAGGCACTGGAACAATTTGTCCAGAGAAGCTGTGGATGCTGTGTTCCAAGACAGGCTGGATTGGCCTCTAAGCAGCCAGGTTAAGTGAAAGAAGTCCCTGCCCATGGCAGGGGAGTTGGAACAAGCTGATCTTTAAGGTTCATTCCAACCCAAACCATCCTGTGATTATATGAAGTATTGATTATCAACTGAAGGATAAATATTTTTTTCTAAAATTCATAATTGTTTTTACTGAAGTCAGTGTGGCCTTTGTATTGATTTAGATAGAAGCACAAAATACTTGGAAGTTAGCACATTAGTAAATACTACAAAAAATCCATAACCCTAAACCAAAGTGAACAGAAAAATTAATTAATGAAATAATTTAAGTTCTGGACATAGTTTAAGAAATTGTAGAGTATACATATACTGTTAAGTACAATTCTTTTCAAAGTGTTGTTTCTACCCACTGCAGATGAATACAACCAGCAAAGCTATTTAAGAAAAAGGTGTGACTGAACAGAAAAATGTCTACTGGCTGATACAGTGACTTTGGGGAAGTAAGATCCTGGGACATGTGGTTCCTGCTATCTGCTTTAGGCTGTTTAGTATTCAATGACCATGATGGTCACAGTGCCAGTGCTGTAAACTTCAATTCCACTCTTTTAGCAAAGACTCATTGAAATGTTTTCCATGTCTTTGGCAAATTTTGAAATTCAGTGGACAAATAAGTGCACTTTTGGTGGATTTTGCTATACAAAAACACAGTCAGGCAATGTAAAGAAAAATTATCTAAATTACATTTTCCATCTCCATTTCAAATTCTGTCTGGCACCAGAAATATTTCTGCACATCTTAAGCAAAAAAATAAAGAATGCAATTCACTTTTCAAGAATTTCAGTTTTTCACTGCCAGCTCTCTCCCCTGCCATATTTTTGTCAGAGTGGCTTTCCTGTGAGCCACAGGTGGAGGAAAGTCATAATTAGGTCACAGATATACAGACTCACGCATGTATCTGTATAAAAGTCTCTGTATTTACGAAAAGTTTCGGATAAATCCAATCTCTGGTGTCAGTGAGTCAATTAACCTTCAAATCCTGTATTTCTTAGGTATTCAGGTGCTAGTTCGTATTGCCTCCTACATACTGCATTAGTAACAAAAACAATTCTTCTCTGATACTCTATATGTCTCTACTACCTCAAAACAAACAATTCAAAATAATTAAAGAGATAGAAAATCAATTATCCTGTACAGCATACATTTTAGATGTCCTCGTTTAACGTGTTTTGCTTAATTTACTTTAAAAACAAACTAAGATCCTAGGAAAAACAAGAATTTTTCACATAGTGCTCTGCAAACCTGAATGCTTCTAATATACTGGATATGATTTCTGAACTGAAGAGAATTTTCTGAGTGTCATTACTGTGTCTGCCTTCTCAGCAATCATAGAGCCTCACATCTATCATTTCCTTTGTTCAGTGAGAGACAGGCTTCTTGCCATGAGAAAAAAAAATAAAGAGAAAGACTGGAAATATTTACTGTGATGCAATGGAAAAAAAGTTAAAGATCCAGTCAAAATACTCCCTGCAATTTATATTTTAGAGAGCTACATATAAATTGGTACATATATATATATATGTGTGTACATGTTTATTAAGTCTACTGATGAAATTAATATTTTATATTTTAAGGCATCCACTGTCAAAATAATTTTCTAATATAATCTATTCTTTGTTTTTTAAATATATCATTTTAAAAAACTACGTACCTTTAAAATAATAACTTGATGAAGCATGTGAGATGATAGCAAAATCTTGTGTTTTCATTTACACTCATCCCTTTCTAGAGTTATTCAGATGAATAATTTTAAATGGAATGCATATTATTTGGTTTTCAGACCCTTTTAGTTATGCTTTTAGTGTATTACTGATTTTTTAAAATCAGATTTTCTCTGAACTGGCCACACTTTTTAAAAATACTTTACCACACTGGATATATGAAAGAATGTATATCTATGCTCTTCAAAAGAGCAATTAGCAATTTTCAGTTAGAAAACTTGACTGAAAGACTTTTGTCCTAACTGGAAATTTTGTAATGAAGTGGCATTGGGGAGAAATGCTTTATTTTTATTCTTCTAGTGTATTTGCCAGCACTTGGGACAGTTGTTTGCACTTCTTTGTTGCCCTTGCTGGGCAGTGATGCCATTCTCAGGTGTCACACTGCAGGGAAGTGAGTTGCTCACATGCAGACATGACCCTTCT
Source organism: Oenanthe melanoleuca (assembly GCF_029582105.1). Taxonomy (NCBI): domain Eukaryota; kingdom Metazoa; phylum Chordata; class Aves; order Passeriformes; family Muscicapidae; genus Oenanthe; species Oenanthe melanoleuca. The sequence continues at coordinate 30,290,323 of NC_079335.1, forward strand.
CAGCCCCAAGCTGAAGCAGATAACAGATATTAGTGTATGAATTTGAGACAAAAAGGGGTTTTATCTTCCTGGAGCCTTTTCAATGGGATTGAATAGCACCCTGGGAATCCTCAACTGACTTTTTCACTTTCTAGATATGCTCTGTCTTCCCACATATGGTTTACTTACTTGGCTGGGTGATGCACACTCATAAAAAGACTACCTTTGGCCACTGGTTGCACTGAGGATGCTGCCCACCCTGGGATTTCAGATCTGCTGACCCTTAATTCTTTAGCATGAGAGATGGAGATTGTTTTTGTCTTCCTAAATCTCTGCAGTATGAAAGGCTTAGGCAAACTAAAGTACTACAGTGAGTATGACTCTAGGAGTCTCTTCAGAATCATGTTAAAATAATTCAAAAATATTCTCAAAAAGTAAAGAAGTAACTTTGTTTTAAAATTTATGTAAGTTGAAAGATGAAGGAAGGTAAGTGCCAAATTATTTACACAAAAGGATACCAAATAAGACAAATTATGTAAAGGTTTGAACTTATAAATGGGCACTTGTATCTATGTTTTAACAAGTTTTATGAAGAATTCTATAAAAAGGGGCACACATTTGTTCTGATTTTTTCCTGAAATCTTACTGTTCCTTCGGTGTCAGTGTCAGCTGTTAAATATGCCTTTTCCTTTTTTAAATACTAAGTATCTCCAGGTCATTTTTAAAAATACAGTTCTTGTCCCACAAGTACCTGCTGCAAGGGTAGAATAACCATTGGCATCCCCTGCCACAGCAGACCACATATCATTCCTAAAATAATTCTTTCTCAGGCTTTTTTCCAGTTAAAATCTCTACTGTGACACAGGTGAGAAACCACAGCTACTGGGTCTAAATTGAATTGCCTTTTATTTTGTTTCCCCAAATACTAATAAAATACAGGAAAGAAGGATGCTTTCCCTTCCTTATTATAAACATATTTTGTATAAAAGTTATGAATTAAAAACTTTTTTTACACATTCCCCTTCCTTTTCAGTTCCTCATGATCATTTCTCCTTTATTGAAAAAAAGCTAACGTATCACTGAGATGAAGTGGATCAGTTGTGAGTCTGTGTGCTGCTGTCTGAATTGATATAGTTCAGCCCTGTGAATCTTTAAGAGATGCACTGAGACTGGAATGAGATCATCTACCTGAAATTATCTATCTGGAGATTCAATGGCTGCAAAGGGTGGGTGAAAATCTTCATGAATACTTGCTTCAGGAAAAGGAAGTATGGTGAGCATGACTGAAAAAGCTGCCATGGCTTTTCAGTGTGATATATAGATCCATTACAACTCACAGGAACAGCCACTGGTAGCAGCAAAAATCCAGGTAGCAGGTTTAAGTAACTAGCCTGCACTAACAACAGTTTTCAACCAAGCAAAGGAATTGTCTCACAAACTAGCCCTTCTCTTTCTGTTTTTGTTCTCAGCCCTTTTCAGAATTAGCTGCTAAGCTAGAAACAGGCCCTTCCTTTTCTACAACTCACCTGTGACATGATCAGTTTTGTGATGGATCAGATAACCCACAATGGAGCTAAACAGCCATCCTGCATCTCACACATTAGTTTTAATGGCGCTATCCACTGCATTCCATTGTCTAGTTTGGCTCAGAAGGAGAAATGAGTCTGCTTTTCTGTAAAAATTTACTGGCATTGCTCAGTAATTTGGTAATTAGCATTTGATAACTGGTATTTTTATTAAGTTCTATATGTATCTCAACCTGAGAGCCCAGCCTTGAATGCAGTGGTTATAGTGCCAGTTGTTTACGCGCAGTTTTACACCTCGTTCACTTTTGTCTGGTTCTTACAGGTTTAACACTGAGATAGCAGCGAGCAGGACATGAAGTCAGGGTGTTTTCTGACCTGTGTAACGCAGAACTAGATGCTTTCAATGCTCTTTTAGGGTGAATACTGAGGTGGAGCTTTAAGTCTGTCTTCTGACATTATGTTTTATATGTTATTAAATTTCTAGCGCCCTGTTTGTGCATCGTGCTCTGGGTGCAGCACAGAGGAGATTCATCTGTCTCTTCCTACTCCTCTGCTCCCCAGCTCTCAGGCTTCCTCTCCTCAGCCATCAGGCAATGAAAATGCTCTGGCAGGGTACTTTAAATATATTATTGCTTCCGGGCTTTTTGCTGATTGGAAGGAGTCGCACAGTAAAAAGGTGCGGAGATGTTTGTGTGATAAATGGGAATATATAGACCGGGATGCTTGGCAGGGCTGAAAAAATACTGTCATGTGCATTCAAGATGGAAGGGAGGGGAGGGGAGGGAGACACGAGCTGTTAGAGTGAGTGGCAGCCACCTACAAACCTAATCCAAACAAAACCCCCGCGAGCCGAGGGACGTGCCCCTGCAGTTTGCACCACGGCAGAAGGATCAAAGGGAGCAGCAGCCCCGGCGCGGTACGAGCTCTGCCGGGAGCCCCGCGGCGGGAGCAGGCCCGGCCGCGGCCGCCTCAGCGCGCCGAGCGCTCGGCCCAGCGCCGCGGCCGCGGCTGGGGGCGGCCAGCGCCGCCGCCTCAAAGGCTGCAGCAGCAGCCTGTGCGCTTCTCCAAGGCCGGCCCGGGGCTCCAGGACACTCCGGGGCTGCCTGAGGCAGCGTGGCTCCCGGAGCTCCTGCCCAGCGGCGCGGCTCTGCATCCCAGTGCTCGCCCGCCGCGGCCCAGCCCGAGCGGGGAGCCTGCTCGCCACATTATTATGCATCCTGTTTAGGGCTCCAGGGGAGGCACGGCGTTCGGTTGTACTTCCACTGGATGAAAACTGAAAATATCTGTAAATGATTAAAATGGTAGGAGAGAAACAATCATAAATATTCATCATCTATCACTACTGATTTATTTTCCTAATGCTGTTGCTACTCATAGGACCAGATCTGCCTTGTTTTGGCTTCAGTAGCGCATGTACAGCACACTAGAATTTAGAAATAATTATGTTTGTATAAATCTAAAGCATCACATAGTTAAAAGGAATCACAGGTATGACCTTTGTGACATGCTGTCAGATTTTTTTATGCTATCTCCAAAATATAACAAACAAAAGCACATGGTATTTAGAAGGTTCTGTACTTTTCAAACACACCTTTACAAGTAGCACTAAGGGAATATGATGTATTAAGTATTAATACAACAGCTTGACCTGTTCCAGAGCACTGCCTAATTATTTAATGCTATTTCAGCAAGATAGGTATTTCTTCTTTGGTTTTTGTTTTTTCAAATGAAAGGAGTTTCATTTATCACTCTTGTACATCCAGCATGATTTTATCTTAAATTATTTTGTTGGAACTCACAGAGCTTTATTTAAGAGTGAGATGAGTAGTGATATATTTGAGGTCCCTGAAATGTAAGAGAAAAACAGTGTAATATTGAAAAAAATCTGTTGTTCATCTGGTCTTATTTTTTCTTTAAAAATCTCCTTTAGTTTGCAGTCAAATGTTCCTTTCGGATCTTTTTTGATGTCGTATTTCGCAGAGAAACTATTAATCTACAATCTGTATGGCAATAAGTAGGAAACAATTCCAGTTTTTCATACAACAAACCACTGTCCTCCTATTTACTAAACAAGACAAGTTTTCTGAAACATAGGGCTTGTTTTTATTTTTTTAATAGTTATGTGGCTCAGAACCAGCAAGCAAACCTCTTTTACTGATGGGGTCTCTACTTATCCAGTGTTTCTGTCATCAGCCTGACCTTGCAGCTTTCTACAGTGCCATTATACCCTGGGCGCTGGCTTATTTTCATACAGCAGCCCCCAACTACTTGATCCCACTTCATCTACTTCATGGACACAGACATTTGTTGGGCTTATTAGCTCAGCAGGAGCCTTATCATATTTTGTATCTGAGGCTGTTGGAGATGTCAAGAGATGGAAATGCTGTGTAGCTTTTTATCCTCTCTTCTTGCACTTTCTCTGAGAGCCCAACAGTGCATTTGGATTCAATGCTCTCCTGCCACTAGCTGCTGAGATCTCTTTAAATATGTCTAGCTTTGCCATCTGTACCAATAACACTGCAAAGGCTTAGCCATGATTAGGCTGTCAAGATTTATTAAGTTAAAAAGTATCAAAGTTTCTTGCTGCAACCCCCGACCTTTTAAGAGTCCACCTTCTTTAGAATCCCTTCCCCCTCCTGACTAACTACAGTCAATGTGCTTCGCTTGACCTTGACCAACATATGCACCCGGGGAACACTAATGAATTTGGGCCAATTCATCTTGGAACACCAAATTTAATCAAGCTGACATGCCAGGGAAAGCAGACTGTAATTAACTCCTAGCATTTTAGGTAATCTGTAAATTTCATAAACTTAGCTCAATCTGTTTCTGTGGTATTAAGCTTTTTTTTTGTGGATTTGTTTAACAGACTGAAATTGTTAAAATAATACAATAATAGCAATTAAAAAGAAAGTGTTGTATCATGGCATTAAATCCCTTTAAAAATTACTATTAGTCCAGCAGAATAGGATGCCACCAAGCAATGTATACTTAGCAGGCTGCCTAGTAAAACCAAGTGAATCCAGTGTTATCATTTCTTTTTGAAAATGAGTCATCCATTCATTTCATGATGTGCATGTTATGAAAATGTACAATCAGTGAAAATAAAATAGAAAAAATCCCTTGCTCAGTGTTATCTTTCAATTGGCTTAATTCTGATGAAGAAGAAATAGAAGCATTAAAAACTAGCCCATAGGGCTCCTGTTTTGTTCTGCTTCATTTTATTATTATTTGTATAATGGTAGCACTCAGAGGTCCTGGCCAGGATCAAGGTCCCACTGTGTGAACTGCTGTATGGATGCAAGGTTCCAGCCCTGAGGGAGAAGAAAAAAAACAAACAAACAAACAAAAAAAAAAAAAAAGCCAACAAACCAATTAAAAAAAACCCTCCTCAGTAATATATTGATTAAAATAAAATATAAAAAAAAAAGGAGAAAAGAAAGAAATAACCCACCCACCACCGTAAAACAGACTTTTCTGAGACTAATATTTAAATCTCCAGGCTGAAATAGTTCCTCTGACTATTTTTTAATTGTTTTTATATCTGTATGGAGCATCAACAACACACCTAAGCTCCAGCCTCTCCGTAGTGGTCTTGGTAGGTAAGGAATTTTGAGGTGGCAGCAAATATAACAGAAAAACTAAGTCAGAGCTCAAGCCATCAAATTGTTATATATGAATTTAAAAGGGAAAAGCCCAACTAACAGAGACTAAAACCATCACTACTTTTACAGCATATAATCTCAGAAATTATAAACCTTTGATCTTTTAAAAGTAGGAGTTAAGAAAAATATTAAAAGCAGGGCCATGCCAAAGACTGAAACATATACATACATACATACTGTATGGACATATTTCCTGTAGACCTTGTTAAAAGGAAGCAATCAAATAACATCAGATATTGCTTCAATCAAATAAATGTTAATTATTTAAAAGCAGAGGCAGAGAAGAGCCAGAGCCATTAGTTTAGGTTCCTTTCCTCAAAATGTGTTTCATAAAAGTGCCACCTTTTGAAGATCTTTCTATTGTGTTTTAATCTAAAAATTCATGAAGTTTTTTTAGGCAGATAGTGGCACAAGGAACTACAATTAATATGAAGTTCACCTACTCCAGTTGATCTTTGTAGATCTTCCTTCTCAAAGAGTAGGAGGAACAGCATTTTACTGATAACTAATGAAAATTCTTCACTTTCGCAGTTTGTACATACATAAATAAATACATATACAAATAAATGTACAGGGAGTGACAAAAGGAAGCACGTGCCTTAACCTTTTCAGGCTGATTATGGTCGCTGTGCTAGAAGGGAGGAATAAGGTCTGTGTTGTAACATAACATGCAAAAACACACATACGCACGTAATAATCAAAAAAAGCAAGACATATATTCTGTAGGATGAGGTTTTTGACTCTGTTCCAAATGTTGATGCCATTTTAGATGGACAAATCAGCCGTGCAGTGTCTTTCTTGAAATTTTTTCTCATACTGAAGAAACCACAGCATAACACCATATGATCATAGAAGATTCTTTACTGTCTTGTGGCAGCACAGTCTTTCATTTCTAAATACACTGGACCAAGAGGAATAAAACCAATTCAAGGCTTCCTTCCTTCACAAGGCTGGAGAAACTAGGCATAAATTGCTTCTTATTTCTCTTGGTATATGACTATGCACATACATGGGTCTCAATTACAAGAACAAATATATGTTTTTTTGTGCAAGCTCAGAGAGCTGAGCAATGTATCTTATGTGCCCTCAGTCTATAAAAACTGAAAAAAAAAAAAAATCTACTCAGGGCTCTTTCTTAATGTATAGAGTATCCAGGACTATATTTTGAACAATGCAGAAGCTCAATTCAAATACTTGAAAAAGGTGGAGTCTCCATAGGCATGGCCAATAATGTGCTATATACTTTCAGAGCTTTAAAAAATGTCTTCACATATGTTGTTATGATTTATTAAGCAAATTCTTGACCCTAATAGCTAGTAAAAGCTAGCAAAGTGCAACTGGCTACTTCTAATGACCGGAAACATAAATGCTGGTTCACAGAAAGTAATCTCCCAACCATCATAATGTGCAATAGATTATTCAGGACACTAAACACTTGACCAAAATGATCTCACCTGCTGTCAAATACTCTCTAAAATCCTTTTCTTGACTGGTCAATGAGAACTTTGTGGTGCAAAGATATGGCTTATACAAACATATTGGAGACATCATCAGGCTACATGCAGGAACAAAAAATGCAAATTGTTTGGGTGCTGGTGGTGGGTGGCCTCCAGTGACTGGGTGATGAAATACCCAAGATGGTGTGGAACCATTTCTAAGTAGACATCAGCTGACTGTGAAATGGTTGTCAATCTATAGGTTACTTATATGGAACCCTGCATGGATTAATCTTACTTCTTTTTTTCAGAGATCCCTGGAGATAATTGCAATACCACAATTTTGCTGAACTTTCACCAGCTCCATCACCTCCATTTTAGCCTCTACAACCAATGTTATCTCCCAAAAGAGGGAGCATATAATTGTGAGAAAAGTTCGAATTGATGCAAGGATCTGAGGAGCTAAAAGGCCACTCATAGCTGAACAAGACACTTAAAACTTTTGAAACAACCTCCTAAAGAGAAAAGTAAGTTAATGCAAAACACTGAAAGGAGCAATCTGTAATGTTGACTGTAGCTTCAACAGAGGCTTATGCCCTCACTAGCTGATAATGTAGAACAATCTCGAGGCTGCATTAGATTCGTTGATAGTCCTGACTACAGAGATAATGGTGGTAAGAAGTGGTTGCGCTCCCACTTCCCCAAGAGGCTGTGCCTATTGCTGTCAAAGGAAGATCTGGAAACTGTGATTCATGCTTTTATCATCTCCATGTTCCTAACTTAGGGCTAAGGGCTCCACAGAAGTTTCATCTAGTGCAACACTCAGCAGCCCACCTCTTAAGCAGGAAAACCTGCCAAGAGATCATAATGGAAATCTGCACACTCTAATGGATTTCTGCATTCATTATCCAGATACAAATCAACTTCCTGGTTCTTATATTTAAGGATATTTTAGATACTGGCTTTTAGCCAAGATCTACCATGCAACTTTTCTTATTGAAAATGGTGAAGTGTATGCAACCTATGTTCAAATGCTGAGAAATGTTTCATGTATTATGCTCCTGCCTCTGGAAAGAAAGTTTAACAGAATTCAAGATGTAGTGCGAATCCAATCACCTCATAAGCAAATCTTCCTGTAATAGTGCAGCTTTAGGAGGAATAACAAGAAGTGAAAGAAAAGGAAGGAGCAAAGTGAGAAGAAAAAAACTGAGGAAAACATATATGTCTCCAAAATCTGTCATGTTAAGACATGGACAGAAGCTTTTTGTAGACATCCATAATTTACTTTTGAGTGTGAGAGTTACAGATGTATTACATGTGTTGTTTGAATTACTGACATATAAAACTTCCTGCCCAAAAGCTTATTATCTGAGGGTACTCATGATATGCTGAAAAGGAGCAAAAGGAAAGAGCAAGATGAGTTGGAATAGAGATAAAACTTATACAGTTGCAAGGAAAGTAGAAAAATATTTTTATATTAATACACGCACATACTCAACTCTTTTGGCTCCTGAAAGCTGACCTACCAAATGTTTTCTTTGAAACAAGGAAAGAAAGGGAAGAAGAATGAGGAAAAGAAAGTAGAATATCAGCTAACAGGAATTAGAACCTTAATTTACTATTTTTACATATATTTTGTGCAGCACTAAGTCACATATATTTTGAGCAAATCTAGGAACTACCTGGTCAAAGGATTCACATTGTAGCTAGGTCTAAAAGTATGTAGTGTATATCTTCTGCTGCAGAAAGAGCTTATTTTGGTCTTTTCAGTAATGGTTAGAAGGAAATGCTGACCAAAATAAATCCTCATTCCTACGTCCAAGTGCCAGCATAAATAACTACTGTGAATCAAAACTGTTCAATTGTATTTCTAAATTTTCAACTTAATATATTTCCCAAGTACATAGAAGTAAAACTCTAGTGTTAATAAAGACAGAGGATATAACAAGATCCTAAACTGTAAATTTTTCATCAGGGTCAGTGTTCTCTGAATCTGAGTTTTTAGTGCTCCAAATTGCTTGTGTTCAAAGTAAAGAAACTTTGAAACTGAGGGCAGAAAGCATATTAATTCTATTGCATTATAGCAGTAGGGTAGGATTGTCCACTGGCTGGTTTCCTGATGGTCTGCCTAGTTTTATTCTAGCTCCTCCCAGCCCTGTCAGAGACACTAAGCATAAGCTGCATAAACAGTGGTCTCTAGTCTGAAGTGACCATTAAAGACATTCTGTGGTGGAATCTTTACACAAATTAGCAGGCACTTTCTGTCTCATCAAGAGATGTGGCTTTCTCCATGCTACTCTACATCTGAGTTTCACAAACACAGAGATTCAGGGGTAAGGCTCCAGTGGAATAATAAAATATTTGCTAGTCTGTTATTACCACAAACCTGGTTGTTAGTGGGGTGGAGTGCTCCATCTACTTTCTGGCACTAGCTCCAAGACTGTTGACAGATTTATGTGAAGCAGAATGCATACACACTTCTAGCTTCTGCCCAAAATGGTGAAGGCCTAATCTTTTTTTCCCTACAGATGAACAATCCCAAAATGCAGCTAATACTGCCACATTAAGTGACTCCAATATTTTAAAGCTGAGAACAGGTAAAATGAAAAAACATTTTTTTTTTAAATTAATCCAAATACTATTACAGTTTATTTGTGTAAGGCAAACAGTAGGCTAGGCTATTAAGGCAGGGAAGAAGCCAGAGTACTTTTCTCTAAGACCTTATAACCTAAGCGGCATATAAACAAAGAACGTGGTCTTGGGAGATGCTGGGCTTATACATACTACAGTGATGGGTACAATAAAACAGCCTAGGTTGGATTCCTAGAGCATCTTAATTTACTCTGAGGTGGTGAAAGAAGGTTGGTGTTAGATCCTGTTTGATGCAAGAGATAAGAAAAATCCAATCTGTTAAGAAGAGTTCAGAGGACCAAAGCTAAGAATCATTTTGGGCAGGCTTTTAAAAAAGGATAGGATGCTGTTGTTGAAAGGGTAAGTAGTGAGTCCTAGACCACGTTAATTAGGTGTAAACCATGAAGACTGATGCCCCTGTTTTTACAATTTTTCTTGTTTTTCCTTGCTGTTTAAGAATCACTGCTCCCACAACCTCATGCCAGCTTCACTGAATTTGAGATTAGCTGGGGCAATAGCCTCAGGCTTGTGTATAAAGGATTGTGTTGCAGGTCCTGGTTTAGGCTTTGCCAGCATTTGGTTGGGGTTGTCTAGATGGAGGAGGTAGATACTAGTAAGCATTAATGTGAATTTATGATAATCTGGCTACATTGCACAGGCGTAGTCTTTAGTAGAAAGTGAAGTGTGTAGCACCAAACAATGCATACTAGAAATATCCATACAAAAAGGTACCTCTTTAGACAGGGTACTTTCCTTAAAGAACTTATTATCTGAACAACATGTAAAGGAAGAGCCCAGTCCTGTGAGATGCTGTAGTTAGTGCTCTAATAATTCTCTCCTGTGCTTACTGCATACTAACTTGTATAGACAAGCAGAATTTAAGCCTTGCAAAACTGAATGGCTGGAGTGATCTCATGTATCCTTTTTGATGGGACTTCATGTAGGTAGTGTCATCAGTAGCCAAACCATTTGGCTTTGGAAAGCTCCCTCTTACACAGCTGCTGCTCACAGGTGGAGCAGTAACTCCTGCAGCCACAGCTGCCAACATTCACGGAGTGTGCCGTGGTTCTGCCACTATGAAAGGAAATGAGAAGACTGGGAGACGTCATGGAAATCTATTTTGCTCATGACATCTCCTCATTGTCTAAGAGTCCTCCAGATGTTGTGTGATGTCCTTGTCAGTGCACAATGCTCTCAGCTCCTAACACTAAGCATTGTTTATTGGTAGTTTTCTGTGGGGGCAGCAGCTGCTAGATATGCTCAGGCATGTTAGAGAGACTCCAGAGTATTTGTATCCTTTGCTTCTTCTAGAGCTGCAAGCCCACATAAGAACACACTACAGTGTCATTCAGTGGCTTAGAAAAATCTGCTTGTCCCAAAAATGCTGCCAGCTCAGAATTTCCTCGGTGTATCTAGTACAAGAGGTGCAAAAATTATATTTTATAATTCACTGAACAGATGAGCTATTTCTGGAATTGAACAGTTCTGTTCAGTCCTTTACTCTTTATAAATTTATGAGTGGGTTTGTGGCCTGTCACTAATAGATCTCTAAATTAATAAGCTGATGTGTATTGCAACACTCTCTAGGGCAAACTTCCTTCAAGTTTAGAGTCTAGTGACCTGCCTTGTGTCATGCTGTGGATTCAGCCTTAGCAAAGGGTGGAATTTTCAGCCTGCTTTTTGTTCTATGATAGTTTACAATAAGTCAGCTTCTCATTTAATATTAAAAGCAGAAAAATAATAATCACTGTCTTCTAGCACTGAACAAGAAGATTGATATCTCCTTTTAATGGGATCTTTGAATGATGGGAAGAGAGAATGTAGGTATTTTTCTTTACAGAGTCTTTTAAAGGAGAGTGAAGGTACCACTGTTTCATTATGTGCAGGCCGTAGTTTAGGTCTGTAATCTCCATCACTGCTCAGAGTTGGGAGTCTTGCTCTTACATGTGTGCATACAGAACTCTGCACCTGCTCACCACCTCTGGTACTGCCTACCTAATAACCTAACCAAGCAGAAGGATAGGAGGTTTCATTTGCCATGGCACAGCTGGGCCCAAAGGATTGTACTCTGCCCAGACTGCAGATGTTCTAGGCCTGAGAGGCAGAGTCATATCCTGCACTAAGGGGCTAAGCCAGGCTGGTTTTTTATACTATTCTCATTTCTTCCTCACTACCCAATGAATTTCTACAAGCCTGTGGTCAAAGAAATGCCTAATCTCACTATGGTAACAAGCCACAAAGAGCTGGGAATCATATTGCAGCTACTTGTAATAATGTGCTTTTTGCCTCCTAAGTTTTGTGATTCCTGTCTGCAAACAGGTGAGTCTCATACCCCTCACACCCCCACGTGCACCAAGCTCATCTGTGTGACGTGGTACACATTTGTCTTATCTGCGTGGGAAGACTTATGTATTGTGGGTTTGACTGGGACTGTGAAGGGAACAGCATGTGACTGGATATAGTCACAAAAGTATATCAGGCTATTAGTTATTTAAAAGTGGTCAAAGAGATAAAAATCAATTTGAGGGAGGAGGTCTGTGAACAGAAATAATGGAGTAAGCTCTGCAATACACCCATCTTCTCCGCATTTAACTGTTCAGTCCCCACATCTGTAGAAGGAAAGCAGGCTTTAAATGAGACATTCAGCTGGCATAAATCAGGAAGCATCTCTGAAATCAGTGGCTTCACGTCTGTGCATCAGCTAAGCACTGTGTTGCAGAGTTTTCATCATTGAAGACCAAATGAGTATGATCGCTGCATATTATACAGGAATTATTTAGTAGGCAGAGGTTAGCTCTCTTGCTAAACAGGAACCTATTACAGAGGGAATGCATTCATATACAGCAGTAAAGTGCCTGCAGTTCTGATTAAATAAAGAGAAAGGCAGAAACCCATGGAAATTAATATTTCTGTAAATCATAAAAGTAAGCCCAAGCTTATTAACAATTTTTATAGGCATTCTATAAAACGGAACAACTATATATGTGAGAAAGAGAGTGCAAAAGAAAGACAAAGAGACAGAGTGTGAGAGAGAAAACCAGATACAGAGAGATTGAAATGGAAAAAAGTGTTTAGGATGCAGAGATAGAAAAGGAGGAAATTTTTTAGGATACACTCAGCAAAAATGTATTTTTAACAAGAATAAAAATAAAGATCAGAGTTCAAATTAAACTGCCACACAGTCTCTATACATGATCTGCTCATTATATATTTATTGTTTCTTGACTACTGAAAAATGATCGCTATCACTGCTATTTTCATGTGACTTTCAAACAAAAAAAAAGAAAAGAAAAAGAATACATGTTATCTTCTGCATTATCTCTGTAGGCTAGGTTATATACTGCACACAGTTAAACAGACAGTGATGAAACATTCATATAGGCTGCTCTTATTTCCTAGCTTCTCATTTTTACACAGAGCACCTAGATTTGCCAGAATCTCTCCCTCCTTTGGCAAGAGGGCAAGCAAGCAGTCATTTCAGAAACTGGTGCCAGTGCTACCTATGAGTCAGCGTGATGTATTTAATGCTCCATTTGTTAGAGGCTAAGTACATTACCCCTACAGTGCCCTAACCTCTAATGGCTCAGTGCCAGGGAACCCAAGCCTGGTCCTGAACCTGTATGACTACTCCACATTTTACTGCAGTGTCAGTTGTCTCTAATACATACATTAGATCTAGGCATCACAGTGCATCATTTTAACATTAGATTCTGGTATTATGAAATATATATTTTTCAGAATATTTCTTATTTCCCTGTAATGCATCAAAAATGGGGATGAAAAATTAGACACGAATTTAAAGTGCAAAAATTTTATGTTTTCATCATTTTGTACTAAAGCTGGAGTAAAAATATAGGTGTTTGTAATATGGTGCACAGATCTGACATATAGCTCTTGATGTTCAGGGTTAAATTTAAATCTACATTGCCTGGTTACCAATCTCCGCAGTTGCACCCAGGCAGGACTAGGAAAGATTGATGATTGTGATTGTGAGATTAATCCTGTAATGTTTACAAGACTTCTGAGCTGAAACCTGGTTGGTCATATCATGCTATCCAGAGAAGGCCGCTTGGCTTGCCAGGGTAATTTCTTCTGATGCAGTAAATAACTAGGCATAATGAAAATACTCTGATGTATTCTACTGCCTGATTGATGCTCTGCATGCGATATGGCAAAGCAGTGCACTTCCTATCACAAATTTACATATACAAACCAGCAGAAGAAGCATGATAATGTCAGCATCCTCCAGAAGCCCTAGGATGCTACACAATTTTATAGCAGTTATGAATTACTGTTGACCTTTCTGGCCTCTTATACCAGTATGCTAGACTCAAGCATATTGAAAGTCATCAGTCTGAAGCAGTCATTCTTTACATAATTATGGCTATTTGTGTGTGGGAGGATAGTGTTTCTTTTATTGTTAAAAATTAGCATTAAAGAATATCATTGCTGAGATTGAATGGCCCATCTGTTTTAAGCATATATTTCAATAGAAACAGAGAAAAGTATGATTCAAATTCTGCAAACCATTTTTATAAGCCAAACAATGCTAAAATGTGGATTTTTACAGTTCAGTACTTAATGAAAGAGCATGGTGTGTGTCCTGGTATCCTAGTTTCAACACAGACTATTTTTTTTTAAACAGGCTAAAAGGTCTTAGCACTTAGCACTTTCATTTAACTAAATTTCTTGCTGGATTTTGCAAGTCTAAATTAACAGGAAATACTCAGTAGTGGTATAAAAGTCTTTCAAGTACAAATATAGATTAAATCTTTGAAATCATGTAGATGCATTAGTTAAAGGAGCTTCCATATTTCATACTAAATATTTGAATAATCAGGCTTTCAGAACATCACTAAAACACAGCTCCTTATTATCATTTGCATTTTAATGTCCTTAAAATTATTACACTAAGGGAAATGTTTTTGATACATTATAGCATTTCCTCTAAATGTGTGATTATGTTAATGGGTTTTCAATCAGGATCCTAGCCTGACACCATAGGAAAATTTATGCAAAGTTCATACCCTGTCAGGGCCTTTAATCAGGACCATTTATTAGACCCCTGCCTTCTTTGATGGTTGCTGCTCCCTTTATTAAATATACTGACTTGGCCATCTGAAGAAAAGGACAATAAAAGGTTACTGGGGATGAAAGCATGAATGCTATTTGCTCATGTTTCCTTTACAGACACTTCTTCAATAATTAAGGAAGGGCTTTCTTTGGCCTTTTAGGCTTTTGAAGTGCATATCAAACATAACACTTAGTTCTTGTTTTTATGGAATGTTTAATGCACAGATTTAGGCTTAAGCACAAGTAAACTAACTTAGAGGCTGCTAACAGAATTAATTTAAATAATTTTCACAAAAGTCACTGCAGTCACGTATGTCTGCTGACTAGTTGAGCTATATTGAAGCGAGGCAATTAAACTTACTGTAATTTAGAGAAATACTGAAAACAGTGTCTTCTCCCCCACTCCTTTTTTCCATACACTAGCTTTTTTTCTAGCTTTTTTCTGGGCAAACCTTAGCATAGCAAAGTCATCACTGCATCTGATAAAACAGCTTTCAGTGTGAGAACCGTTTCCAAGATCCCTCAATATATATGCTAGTTACTTTATAAAATTATTTAATACACTGCTTAAGGATTTATAGGAGGGTTGAAACTAGCATGAGTGACACTAATTTTTCCCCTGGATCGCATGCAGAGAAAAACACAACAAACAGCAGATCTAACTAAGTAGTATTGACAACCTGGGGTTTGGATACAAATTCAATATGAGAAAACAGACTCACTTCAATGAAATACAAATAAACAACGAATTCTGTTTTGACATGTCTAAATAGGTAGTAGGTGACTGAGAGGCTTGGGTCTCATAGGAAAGCCATTAGTGGAGCATTTGATAGGAAAACGTTTGATTTGAATGCAAGTTGCGTTTCCCCTCAGGGGGTGATCTGAGTGGTATACTGGGGATTCACAGGCGCCCTTTTCACTAGAAAATGCCTGCTGGGCTGTATCTTGATAAATGAAATTTGTAGGATCTCCTAATACTAACAAGTATATAACTATATCATCTATTTAGAAGGCATGCTAATTATATTGGTTCACTGATGTTCATTTTCTCATTCTGCTAAAATATATTAAAAAGTTTTAATAATGAGCACCTGGGTCAATTCTATGTCCAGACTGGAAAAAATAATAATACTTCATTAGTTTAATTATCAATATTTATTGCTCTGAAAAAAGGAATTCATTATTTTTCCCCACAAGCAATTGGTAAATATTCAGTGAAGTGATAGGATTGCAGCAAGAAATTAGTTACGTAAATGCCACTGACCTGATGTAGAATAGAGTCTTAAGCTAAGAAACTTTAAATTGAATAGTTCTTCGACATATTTTTTTTTTTTGCCAGACCTTTGTGTACATCTCTTAAGATGCTGGATGTTTTTGAAACAAATTATTTGGTACCTAAATTGCACTGCTAAAAAACCCAATATGTTTGATAAAATGGGAAGATAGGACTTTTTTCTCACACCAGAATCTTACAGAAAAATAATTTAAGGTGTTATTTTATACACTAGCATGGGACCTCAACCACAGACCCTTTAAAATTAAAATTATTTCAATTGCAAAGCAAGAATATTTAAAGAATACAGGGCTAAAAATAAATGAATGAGGCACTAAAGAGTTAATGTTCAGAGATGAAGCTTGGAGTTAGGGATTGTTTATGATGCCAGAAATGTTGCTGAAGGTAATCTTAGTAAAACGACCCTTCAAAATTAGTATTACATTTAATTGCATGCATGTGTTTCTGATATAGCTCATCAGTGTTAAGCATCATTTTGTCTTTCTGTTTGTCCACACAAAGAAGCCAGCAGACTGAATGATACTGGTAATGCCTGTTAGTTTGAAAGCAGAGAATGCACGGTATGCAGCTTAAAGCACATCAAAGAAAATGTAACAGGACCTCAGTATGTCTTCCTATTAGACAACACATTGTTATTAAGTAGAAATACTATTTCTTGTATTTATGCAGTTTAGCAGATCAGAGGATATCTTTCAGAATTAGTAATTAGTAAAAAGAAAACAACCAACAAACAAAAGAAAAACCCAAAATATTTTCCCTTTCAGTGAGGTAGACAAATGAAAAAAGAAATGTTATACTTCCACAATAAAGCAAGCAGGAGGATATTAATTCATGTAAGACACAGTTTATTGGTTTATGTCAAAGTAAGCTATCCTGATTAGCTAAATGGATCAGGTATAAGGACATTAAAAGGGATAAGGTGGCTTCTGAACATATAAGAATATATAATATCATATAAATATATATCTGTATTTGTTCTATATTGCTCATGCGCATGCACGCACATTCTGCATATGTTAGGCCTTTCTGAGAAAGAGGCAAACAATATAGATGAAAATCAGCATCTGCAAAAGGCAGCAATCCCATGATTCCTTCTGAGCCAATCACTTAACATATCATTCATAATGCTAGTCTGCTTTCATCATCCTCACCCTGTCACTGGCATCTTTCTTCATTTTCTTCTGCTTCTCAGTTCCAAGAAAGTGGAACCACTGTATCATTTACTGTCCACAACCTAAGCTGCTGATTTAAAGGCTGATTTTTTATTTTCCATAATGCCATATAACTATCCTTTCTGCTTTCTATAAAAGTTTAGGTTCAGGAAGATCTTGGGTAATTTTAACACTGAAAACTGTTCAGGGAGCTCAATTTTCTCATTTTCTCTCCCACATTCTTCCTTTCATTATAAATTTTATAATTACAAGCTTTTAAAGAATATGATATGCAGTTCCCCCTCCCCCCTCTTTTTTTTTTTTTTTTTGTTTTAATTTTGTTTTTGTTTTTGTTTTTGTTTTTCTGGCTTCCAGGGTTATACAACCTAAGCAGTGGCTTTTATTTGGGCTCAAAAAAATTTCTAAATTAATACAAATTGCTGCCATAATTTTTTTTCTTTAATGACAAGATATATTATATTTATTAAGCATATTCCCCAAATGTTGATAGTTAGATTGCTTTTATTAATGATTCCTAAAAGCAAATACAGTGCATTTTTCCTCCTTTTTTTTCCTGTATTATTATTATTGTTACAGTGGACAGTGATGACTCTGTGTCTTAAAACCTAATCACTAGTGCCTATTAAATTTGGGTTTCATATGTTGCTGGAGGTAGAACTGATTATCATAGTGAATGAAATACTTGTTTGGCGTATTCCCAGAGGGCAAAAAGTCATTCTTCAAGGTGATGCATCTCATTTGAGGAATACATTAACAATTGAAGGCAGTTAAAAATACATGTGAACTCCCAGTGAGGCAAATCTGAGGTTGACCACATATATTTACTGACTGACTCTTGCCTCATTCAGGGGAGAAAACTGTGATATGGAAGGCTGGTTCCTGCAACACATGAGACCTTAATTTACAACTCTAATGTGGCAAGTAGATCATAGCTGCTTAGAAAATATTTAGGATTTAACGCTCTGTATGGGTTTAAGATGTCTTTTGTATCTTAGAAGGTTAAAGAAAAAGTAGGAGAAAAGATAAGGCTCAACAGCATTAAAGGTCAAGTTTGTGATAGAAATTAACTTCTTATTTCAAGGTTGTGTGATAAAATAAAGAATAAGACAGATGCATTTTCAAAACCATGCTGAGATCCACGGTGGAAACTTTTATACAATGGAAAACAGGAGACAGGCTACATAAAGGCCAGCATTATTGTTATGAAATGCCAGGTTACAGAGTGATTGCATTAATTGCAGTAGCAGCCTGAATAGATGGAGTGATACAGAGGATATCCTATACAATGATAAAACATATTACTGTAACAAATGCTATTTTCCCTGCAAATTAATTTTCAAAGCATGTGATATTTTAGTGGAAAATAAAGCAGAAATAGAAAGAAAGCCAGGGTACCAGCATTTCTCAAGTAGAACTGAGTGCTAACCAAGTAAAATATGGAATGTAAAGCAACATGATGCAATGAAACCCAAAAGAATGCAATATTTGAGCTTGTTTTGTAATCAAATTAAAAGTTATATTATACTATGTGGATTTTTATTTTTTTGAAAAAAAAGTGATTTTTCAAAAGCTACAGATATTAACATTTTTTTATCACAAAGAAGCACTGCCAAATTTTCAACCTCTCTTCCAGCAAATAGAATCAGACAGACATGAAGTTTTGCAGAAGAGAAAATAGAGGTAGATCAAGATGAAATGCTTTTCATCTCCAAATAGTAACTTCCTCCAAATTAAAGAAATGGTAATTTTAACTGCAAAATCCATTTATATATGAATGCATTCATATGTTTCACACCCTTACAAAACCACCATTAGAGTGAGAACGTGTATTGAAAGACATGGGATAATAATTACATAACTGACATACACGTTGCTATCAAATAAAGTTCCAAGACAAAAATGAAGGCAAAATCCACTAGGGAGCTAATGTTGTCTCCCCACCCCCCAATTTAGGTGTTACCACCTAAATTCTGACTAGCATCATGACATCTCTGCACCACAACCCAAACCATTCTCAGTGGCCAGGTGCATTATAGCTGAAACCTCTTGAGATCAGCCCCTCAATATAGTCAAGATATCATATATTTTACTGCAGTCCATCAACCTGTACTTTTCTTGAAACACAATTAGAACTGCTGTGTGATTCCAGGATATCCATTTTCTAAGGCAGCAGCTGAACGCAGACTGCAAGGTAGTGAAACAGAGAAATAGGGTAAGGATGAAAAAAGGACAGAATTTTATCAGGAGACGCTGCTCTCATGAAAGAAATCATTTATGCAGTCCATAATCCAAATTGTTACACAAGAAATCCTTCACTGAGCCTAGAGATCTAACATTACCTATAAAGCAAAATTGCATGGGCCTGTGGAAGCTGGCAGCTATGTGAGACATATGAGGCTGGAAGCCCAAGGATTCTGCACTGAGAATGATGAGTTAGGATTTACACAGGGAGCTCTGTCTGTAAGTTTGATTAGCCAGATGTATGAAAAGGAACCTTATGTTTAGTCAGAAATTCCTGAAAGGGGCTGTTGAAAAATCACATGTAATAGGAAGATAGCAACAGCCCAGATGTGCCTTTGGGGAGGGTGAAAGCCTTAATGCCTTACCCTTGCCTTGCTGAAAGCCAAGGGTAGGTCTGGTTAAAATTACCATCTCGTTGTGGAATTGCACATCTAATAAGCTATTTAATAGGGTCCTTAAATAAGGACCCACAGAATCCAGAGCCATTGCAGAGGCACCTGTCACAGAGTCAGTCAGCTGTACTCCTAGCTTGAATGTACTCACAGGTGCACATTTCTGAAGAGGATGTATGATCTTGCCTTCAAGACTCCAAAGGTAAATCTACCATGTATTTTGATTTTGGATTGCCCCACTCAATTTAATTTACAAAACAGGTAACTGAGGAGCCTTAAATCCTTGGATGCTAAAACATGTCATTTCTTTCCCCAAAGCCCTTTTTAGATTCTCTTAATCTTTCTCTCTTTTTGGTTTTTTACGTCCTTGCTGAAGTATGGATAGATATATATCCTGTTCACCCTTTTTCCATGCTATGTACAAAGTGATTTTGAATTCAACACTGGTACCTGGTATTGGTTTTATTTTCATAACAAAGGAAAGCACGAGGCATGGAGGCAGGTCCTGCAGAGAGCAGGATCAGCAGTTGTCTCTGACTGACTCAGTATTATGTTTCAGCTCCGAGTTACTGCTGTCCAGAATTATTCAATTCTCTAACCACAGTCCTTTTTTTTCACTCTCCAATATATTTTGTTTTATAGTGCTGTATTGAGTATTATAAGCCCTACCCATTTTAACAAGCCATTCAAATCACTTTGTGAAAGTGAGATGAGCTCAGCATTTGCCACCCCACCAACGTCTGTGTCATCAGAAAGATGTGATTATGACATCTGCATTTCTGATTAAGAAGTTAGCTAACATTGGATCCAGATTTGAAATTCTGGGTCTGACTGAAAAAGTCACTTTACTGTTTTCCAGCAAAACCAGCTAGTTTCTGTCATCTGTCTGCAAGTCAAAATTGTATGGCCTATTAATCACATAGGACTCAACTTGTTATTAACCATAATAAGTCAGTTAGTTGGAAGAAGTCCCTGCTACCTGCAGAATGTTTCTATAACTGAAGTCTTTAATCCTATTGAAGGGTTAAAGCAAAAAAATTGATATAACTTGATTACAATTCCTGTCTTTTGGAGAATAATTTGGCATTGCCTGTTAAAATTAAATTTCTAGCTACTTTGTGAGTAATGGCTTTTTAGTTAAATTTTGCACCATTCTGTCCCATTAGTAACTTTCTGGTTAAACTTCTGAACTCTTTGAAATATTTGGAAATCACTTACAGTCTTTAAGTCCCTTGGAATTTTCCCAGTTTTCCATTGCTTTATGGTTAACGTTTATGGTTTCGAGAGATTCTGGGTAGTTCCTGAGTGTGAGATATCTTGGCCAGTTAATTTAAAAATGTTACAAACCTTTGCCACGGAGGGTAAGTTCCAATTACAATAGCATTACATGGGACAGGTACATCTCTCTGTTTTGTTTCAAATATATAACTGAAATATCTGCTGAACATTCCTGTCTTTATACATCAGTATGTGATCAAACAAACCTGGCAGTGAACCTATAGAACCCACCAACAAGATTTTTAAAGCATTCTTCCTTTTTAAATTCTACGGGAAAATGATATTGCATTGAAATATCCCTTGGCTTTCCTTTAGCTCTCCTACAGGTTTTAACTTGCAGCTTTTCTCCACTTCCATTTGTTTTCCCATTTTTACTTCCATCATACACTGTTATTTGTTCTATTGTCACATCTATAGCAGTTTAAAGCCAAGAAATCAAATATGACATTTTTTTCTTAAATTCTAATTTCATTGATATTTATCAGGATATGCTTGATAAATTTTTACTTGTTAATACTTGCAAATTTGGGAAAATTAGCTGCTTTAATGTAACAGTAGTTATAGCAGTCACCAATACTGCTGTATTTACTTTTGGAACATTTTGAAGTAAGAAAATCAACTTTATTTACCAAAAAATATCATATTATCATAGAATATCTTGAGTTGGAGGGGCCCCTTAAGGATCATTGAAACCAACCCCCTGCTCCTTGCAGGTGGAGGTTTTGCCTTCAGATGCTGGATACTCTCATATCCATCTTTGGTGAAACATTCTCTTTATTACAGTTAGAAACTCAGTTTTAAAATTAGCTTCATGAAATTATATTCTAAAGAAAATTATTTTCCTAAGGATGAATGCTTATGGAACTCTTGATGCTGCTTCCTGTTTTGAACAGGTATTTTTTCAGATGCCCACTTCTAACCATCAAAACTTTGCAGCAGGCACAACTTAAACCCGTAAATATCAAAGGTTTTGTGATTTTGAATAATATCTGCCCAAACAAATCTTTGATGTAATCTGCTACCTTGTGTATTCTGCTACATTCTATCCTTGCAAAATAGGTTTAATGCTTAGCTTTAATTGTCTATTCAAATGAAAAGTCCTAACAAGTTTATGTAACCAACTTCATGTTTCTTCTTCTGCATTATTATCTTGTTAATAAACACTCAGTAACAATATCTCTGAGTTTGGATTTATCATATGTAGGATACCAAGATAAATTCCTGGACATGCATGTTTTCCATGTCCAGCAGTCTCTCATTTTGGAAGATCAAAAGGAAAATTTTGTGGAGTCTGACTAAACCATTTCTTCTTGGCAGCGAGCTATTATGTGTTAGTTTTAAATTAAGCTAAATAATTATATTTAATTCATAGAACACTTACTATCAGTTTAATCAAACATTTATCCATTTTTCCTTTTAAATTACATCTTACCAAACATGCTTATGTATCACCCTGGTGTCCCTCTTACATTATGCTGTCTGTTCCTCACCTGTTTTTCTGTGGTCATCTTCCCAGGGAGAACATATCCATAGGAAGAAAGACCAACGACTTCATCACCATCTCTGCTAAAGGCAGATTTTTTCAGCAAACTTGTATCTCATAACATTATTTTAAAATATAAATACATCTTCTGTTTACAATTTGATTTGGGGGCTACTCCCTCACTTTCTTCAGATGGATACTTGGGGGGGAAAAAAAGGCTTTCTTCCAAAATATGTGTATTTTGTTTTTCACTTCAGAAATATAACCCCTACTGTTACAATGAAGTTTTATAAGGCTATTCTTTTCTAAGCTCCAAATGCTAAAGTACTTGTGTTTGTGTGGGTGTCTGCACACAGGTTGCAAGCTTTTACAGATGACAGTTTCACATGTCATAAACATTCCTGTCCCGCAATGCCTGATCAATGACTGTCCCAAAAAGATACACTCCTGCCAACTTCTTCAAAGCTGCCACATATTCAGAGAATGCTCGCCCTTCTAGCTGATTTCCCTAGTGTAGTTTGTA
This sequence comes from Oenanthe melanoleuca, assembly GCF_029582105.1. Lineage (NCBI taxonomy): Eukaryota > Metazoa > Chordata > Aves > Passeriformes > Muscicapidae > Oenanthe > Oenanthe melanoleuca. Next base: position 30,313,016 of record NC_079335.1, read on the forward strand.
TCATTCTGCAATAATGTTTGTTCTAAGAACAGTATATCTCCTCAAAACATCAGGCTTTTAAACCAGTTTTTGTGGTGTCTGTCAATATTCAGTCAACTTTTCTCCAAACTTGGATTACAGACAATACCTTATGTTTTTCTTCAGTCAAAATTCATGAGAAAACAAGCCTTGAAGTTTTTTATTTTTACCAAATAAAGCTATTTTCATTGTTTTCCTTTTCAGACAGGTTGATTTTTCCTTTTGTATACTGTCCTTGATGTGATTCTTTGGGGGGCAAAAAAACTCCCTGCAGAGCTGTTAACTGATTCAGACCAGTGCTGGATTCTTAACCAAGTATTCCGTTTTGTATTTGGAGAGGAATCTTAAAACTCCCACTGAGTGCTCCTTAGCAAAATGATAACTTAATAGAGAGTCGTTTCTAGGAGAGATCCAACATAATTCAAGCATAGGAAGGCAGTTCTGGACACAGGTCTGTAACCACAGTCTGACTTAATTAGAAGCACCACAAGTTGCAGCAAATCTTCATTTCTAGATGTGTAGTGTTCCCAATAACTCAAGCACTGGCAGGAACACAGACACAAATTCTACTTTATATGTTCCTGCAGTTTCACCAAAGGTTTCCTAATCCAAACTCTCTAATCATATATCTCCCTGGAATTGCAAATTTCTTTTATAACTTTAGAACCCTAAGGAACATTTGCCCAGCCTCCTTCACCATTTCCTTCCTTTTCTAGGCACTGTTGCCTTTCTTAGCCAAATTCTCCACACAGACTTCTAGAAATTTTAGAACCAAGATTAATTAATTTACATTTAATTGTTTTGAAAACCATTATAAGTTCACATATTGTGTTTCTGATACAAAAATGCAAGAGAAAATCTGAAGAGCCTGCAAAGCATCTGCATGCAAGTTAATGGCACTCAGATTTTGAGGCATGCTCAGGTTAAAATGTCTTGGCCATGCTTGTGACACACCATTTAAAAATACCATCTCAGGTTTGGGGTGACAAGAACTGGCTCTATCTAGAAAAGCTAGAAGGCCTTATTCAGATTGAGGATCTCAGAAGGACCTTGTCTTTTCCACCCATTCAATTCTCTCCAGTGGTATTGTATAAAACTTGAAATTTCACACACACACAAATATTCTAGATATAAAGATAATATTGGATAATCGTACTCTCTGATTTTAAAAATCCTGTTGCACAAGCCCGTGCACTCTCAGTATCATATTCATACTTAGGGCATCACAGATTATCTGCTTAGGTGAATAAGCTGCCCTAAAGCCTAAAAAGGAGCACCTATTTTTATCCTTTGAAAATTATAAACAGCTACAAAATTTAGTTATGTAGTGTATGACTATCAGGGTCACATCTGAAGTGTGTTTGAACATATATATCTTCCTATAAGGGAACCTTCTTTTTCCTGACACCTACTCTTTCATTATCCCATGCAGGCTCAGTAATTTTTTGCATCTTTGGCTTGCTCTTGTATCCATTTAAAAGCCAAACAGATCAAGAGAAATAATTGAAATAATTCTGCCAAACATGGAGAATGAGTGATTCCTTCTCAGTAGGAAAAGAGATGGCAACTTTACCTAGGAAAAGGTGCAATCCCAGACCACAACATTTCTGGTGAAACAGCCCTAATAATTTTTTATGAACAGAGCTTTTTTATTTGATAGTAATAAAAAAACCAATTAGAAATAAAATCTTGGTTGTCTCACAGACTTGAGGTGACAGGCTAGATAGGTAATATTTACACAACACATGGGCAAGGACTGACACTGTTTCATAAGGCATTATGGATATTTTACAACAGACTCATTATTTGCAAAATAATTTGCAATTTTTAATCATATGTTCCTATCTTTAACATTTTTTTTTGTGCGTGCACTGGCAAAATCGCAATAAGCAACCTACTGTAAAACTTATAAGAGTAAAAAGAAATATTACTCTTTGTATAGATTAAATAAACAGACTAGCTTTTCTTTCCACTGTTGAATATTGTGATTAATGCTAAAGTATTCTTGGTAATCACAAAGGTGAAAAATCTGAAGCTCTGCAACACTGCAAATTACTTAAGAATAACTCAACTTGAGTAAATTATCCATATGTTACTTTCAAATGGCAAAGATATCCAAATCATCTACAACACTGACATCTTTAATGAGTCAAGGTTATTTTACCATTTAGCTTACATGTGAAAATCAATAGATAAGCTTTCTCTTTAGCTTTCAGTCAAGTTCAGACATGTTAGAAGCCAAGGGAACTTAAAGTTTATTTGTGGTTCTATCATACACGATAAAAATCTGAAGAGGGTTATTCTGATTTTACCTTTGCTTGACCTCAAAGTTTTACTAGTTTGAGGTTTTAGGATGTCAAATATGTGTCACATCCGACCTTCTGTTGTCAAATAGTTTTTCAAGATATTGTACATAAACTTGTCTTTTTAGGTGACTAGTAACACATTTTCCAAGTCTTATCATATGAATGAAATGCAGATTTTTTGATTTATCTGATATAGCTGTGCAAGTCCATATTTGGAACAGGGACACAGAATGCATAGTTTAAATACATAATACCTACATCTTTTCTTTTCTTGCTCAGTGAAAGGAGATACTATATTCTCCTTTGAAGACCTATTGATAGAGCACATCATTCACCATTGGTAATGCTGCTTTAGTGCATCCCATGGATGAGGAATTGCCACTGGCTGTCCTATATTGAATCTTCACAGCTTGGCAGTGAGAACTATCTTCCATAGGCTGGGGAGAAACCTTGGTTTCTGAAAAGAGTGGAGGGCATTAATGTCTCTTCATAAAAAACACATGTATTGGAAAGTCCAGAAGTATAAGTGAGTGCACCTTTGCAAGAATTCAACTTTTACTTCTAGTAGCTATAGATGTATTGCAACCAACCAGTCATTGTGTATTTGTGACCAACAACTACCAGACTACTGGCATATATTTTTATATATGCCAGTATCTATTTTAAATCAAACTTTAATCACACAGTTCAGACTGAGCTACTTGAAAATGTAGGGAAAAGAGAGCAGGAACACTCTTTGTCAGCTGGTGCATTCTAAAACATGTACATTTGATGTCTATTCTGTACATGACACACAAAGACTACAGTTGTGGTACTGTTCAATGTCCCCCATTCATTCACAGATATCTGCTATTCAGTCCTAAATATTCTTGTTTTTTCATGTGTTTTTGTTGCTTTGTTGTTTTTTTTTTTTTTTCAATTCTCCTCTATCACCTAGGCAGTAGCAATAGAGCTGAAATGATGCCCTTTCCATGGCTTCTTTTCACCAGCTTTATTACTTAATTTCTCTGTACATGCTTCTGAGCTTTCTTTCATTACAATGTCTATCTGAGCATTCACATCTGTCCTCTGGGGTTTTTTTGTCCTAGTGTATATCACCATAAGTGGCATCCTTTTCAGACATTTCTGGACATCTAAATAAATGACCATAACAGCACTTCTGTAACTTTTAGTTTTTCCTTGCCCTTATCTTATTCTTTATTACTGTATTTTGATTTCTTTTCCTTTCAACCATCTCACTTAATTTAATACCATTTGTTTGACTGATTTGGTGATTTTGCACCATTCACTCAAGCCACAATTAATAGCATGAAAGTTGACAGTGTCTATGTCTTCAGACATTCAAAATTATGGTATGTGGCTTATGTGAATGAATTGAGGCAGGATGAGTTTGCTTAATAAGGCTGGAGCAGTCACAAGGCCAAGGAAGCTGTCCTGGGCTCCTCAGTACAAGAGAGACATGAGGCTCCTGGAGAGGCTTCAGAGGGGAATGACAGAGATGACTGGGGGACTGGAGCACCTCCATTACAAGGACAGGCTGAGGAAGTTAAGCTGAGAGAGACCTCACTGATGTCTGTAAATGTCAGGATGGAGTATGACAAGTGGATGGTATCAGGCGTTTCTTGGTGGTGCCGAGCAGAAGAGGCAATGGGCAGAAACTGATGTACAGGAAGTTTCACCTGAATGTGAGTGGGAACGTTTACTGTGCAGGTGACTGTGCACTGGAACAGGCTGCTCACAGAGGCTGAGTCTCCCTCCCTGGAAATATTCAAGAACCATCTGGACACAATCCTGTGCCATGTGCTCAGAATGGCTGTGCTTGAGCAGGGAGGTTGGACCAGGTGACCCACTGTACTCTCCTCTAACTTTACCAATTCCAGAATCTGTGATTCTGTGAGCATGCTTGGTTTGTTATTAAATGTACCTTTAGAGAGGTAAAATAGCAAAAGAAGCTCAGGTAGTAGCTGCGAAGGAGATGCAGATTCAGGTACTTGTCTCCCTTGGCTGTTTTTCTGCTCAGCAGTAACACAAAAGGCATGGTTCAGAGGCACTTTCCCCAGCAGAAATATAAAATGTGTGTATGCTATCCTTGGAATGCAATGATCAAAGCTGCTGATATCAACTCAAATGAGTGTAAAACAGAGGCAGATTTCCATTTCCATTGCCACTGTTGTGTGATATTGTCTCTTTGTCTTTCTTTAGCCATCTAAAAACAATATGGTTTGAAAAATACCTTTATCTATACACAAAAGGGGAACAGTGTGATATTTATGTGAAGCCTTTTCATCTAGTTTATATAGCCCATCACAGGGTTGTGCAATATAAGATTTTTATCTTCGCACACAGATATATTTAATAATTATCTTCGGTGCCTTTAGATGAAGAATGACAAAAACTGGTCTACTGTCCCAGTATTAATGTTAAAATAATACAAGCTATAAGATACAATGTGTCAGGATTGCAGGAATATTCCACAGTGATGGCAAAATTTGTGGTATCTCTGACAGAAATGGTATTAAAAAAAGCCCATTGTGAATCTGTTCACTGCTTGTCACATTGTAGATAAAATGATTAATTATACAGGCACAGATATTTACCCAGTCAGTGTTTTTAAACTGTTCCATTATATTAACAGTAGCTATATGAACTTTGAATGCATTACTTGGAAAAGAGACTTTGCCTTTGAGCCTGGAAAGTGAATTGGCCTGGTTCACTCATGTGCCTCTGTTTCAGCTGCGGGGTATTGTGTATCTGAGAATCAGGAGGGACTGACTCATATCAACTCTTGCACACATTTAGACCTTGCTACTCCTAGTCAGACACCAAGTGTCTACCAGTCTAGTGGGAGGCACCAGTGCCCCTCAGCTGAGTACTTGGGACACACCGAGGAACTGGATAGGAGGAGGAAAAAGCCCTGAATTATTCAAAAAGCCAGCACAATTATCAGGTGATAGGTAGCAATTAGTGTTACCAAGACAAGCACCTGTTCCCTCGCAGGATCATGGGACCCTAGTCTCCATGGAGAAGGAGCAACCCACAGAATGAGCTCCCAGTTGGGACCAGGCAGGTAACACTGCCGCCCATGTGAACTGCCTGCTGGTTGCTTCCCAAGCAATTGGGCTGCATTTGGGCTTGTGCCTTGTCTGGAAGGCTGTGCAGTTAATTGCTACTTTGTGAGACCAGAGCTCAATTGTACAAGGACTTTTCCCCTCCCTCCTGGTTGCAGCAGGCATCAGTCTCAGCTTGTTGGAAGCCCTGTAAACTCATACTTCCCAAGGATGGGAAGAGATCTTTGGCAATTGCAATGCAGTTAGAAGAAGCTCCCTCATGACCTTGTCTGCACTGTGCACCTTGTGCCTGGGAGCACCAGGGTCTGGGCTGAGTGGCAGCACATCTGGGACTTTGTGTTTGACAATGTCAGTGTCAGGAAAGGGCTCTGACAAGGATTTAACGGTGTAGACAGTGTGAAACATGATATCTAGTGGTGGATTTCTTTCACTTTATCTGTTGACAGTCAGGTTGGTTGGTTTGAAGTCACAGGAAAGTTTGGGCAGTGCAGCCATGTTTTCAGAGATGATTTTTAAGTATCTGGATTTGTCCATAATCTATATTGTGGTAGCAACTTAGTGGTGGTCAGTAAAATAACATTGATTTTGTTGGAAGCTGAAGCAGGAATAATGAAAGTGTTAGAAAAGGAAAAAAAAACTTGGGGTATTTACTCTGAAGTGTTTTTTTGTAGAATTTCGTTTTGTAGAAATGATTTCATATTTCTTAGCAATACGTCAAGAAAACTTATCTTTCTCACTATGGACAGTGTTGAAAGCACCTACAGGTACACTGTAAATGCTATACTCTGTCTTTTTGGGTTTTGCTCTTATTTTTCTTGGAATTTTTCTATTTTATTTTATTTTATTTTATTTTATTTTATTTTATTTTATTTTATTTTATTTTATTTTATTTTATTTTATTTTAATTTCTTTCTTTCTTTCTTCTAAGAAACATTTCTGATCCCCTTAAATTAGTTTTTGTGTTTAGAAGAATTAAATTCCCTTTTCTCAGCTCTGCTTATATCCCTAACATATACATTTTGATATTTGCACAGAAAAGTATTAAGAGCTCTGTAGCTCCTACTTTTTGAATAGCTCACAGCTTGACAAACAGTGAAGGCTCATTGAGAGAGCTCACAGATGAAGAATTAAAACTTTAAGGAATTAAATAGCTTTTCCAAGGCTAAGATAAAGAAGAATTTCTAAAATATGGCAGAGATGGGAGCTAATAAACCAGATCTGACCAGTTGCAGTCTTGTACCTCCCTCCCATCCCTGTGAGATCTGGTTTTAATCCCAGTCTCTGCATCAGAATTCCAGTGGGAATGAGATCTTTCTGTGAGTCAGAGCTAAAGATGTACTCCAGCAGCATGCTGTGCTAAGTTGTGGTCAGCCAATCGAATATCAAAGGGATTAAGTCTGTGAATCATTTAACGGGAAATTTCTCCTGCCTCAGTAGCATTGATGTTTTAAGGTGTGAAATTCAAGAGCGGCTTAGTTCTCCTTTGGTCAGACAACCGCTCTGCAGCCTGCGTTATCAAGAGGCAGTCAAGAAGATCCCCTTGGGTCATGTGGCTGGTATACATTTTTGTATTACCATAGTAGGCTAGTTTTAACCTGCAGGATGTAATCCTATTTACCTCACATGTGGTCTGTGCCCAAGGAGCATGTGCTCCACTTATATATATTATTTGCATTACCAGAGTCCCTGGCAGCTGAGATCATAGACCAGGACACCATTTTGCTGAGTACTATATAAATATATAGAAAAACAATGCCCTCCCCTTCACTCAAGGGTTTTATAACAAAACATAGCAGATAAGGATAACAGAAGGAGGGGTGGGGAACAGAATTTGTCAGCAGACTATGACCTTAGGATACTTGCAGCCTGTTGTCAACATTTCCGTTTGTATTGCTGAAAACTTTGAAAGGCAACTTTCAAAGGAATTTTAGAGCCGTTTACTCATGGCTAGGGGAAGCATCTCCTACATCGTGGGAATAGGTGGAAGAGTAGATAGAAAATCTAACAAAAAGACAATAAATACCATGGGCAAATGGGACATAGAAGTCAGCCTCTCATTATGCAATAGAAGAAGTCAGGTAGGAAAAAGGTAGTTCAGAGAAAGAATTTTGAGATCAATAACAGCTATTATTTAAGTGACATATATAGAAGAGAGAGTTGATATTGTTAAGATGTCATCCAGTATCTTTGCTTACAAACCAGAAAAGACTGTGTTTGTTGGGTTTTGGGAAAAACAGCCAAATAAGGCTTGGAGAATGTTTCTATGTTGTTTTTTGTTGTTGATGTTGGGTGTTTGTGTGTCCTTTTGTGATTTTTGTTTTGGAGGGGTCTGGGGGAGATAGGCATTAACATTTTAGAGGTGAATCTGAACACATGTAGTGGGGAAAAAAATCTAAAGCAAATGGAGTTGGTGAATGTGGCTGGACTATGGGCATGAGTGGTGGCCAAGGTGGTGACCTTGCTCAGAGTCACCAAGAGAAAAAGCAACAGGATACATTTCTGATGGAATTATCAAATATTTCTTAATAGCCAGTTTATGCTGGAGAAACACCAGAGTTAGAACAAAAGACTAAGTACAGACAAAATAATATAGGTCTGCAAATTAATAATGTTTTTGCATTACCAGCAAAAAACCTGCCATTTCAATGCAGTTCTTTTAAGAAACTGCCAAAAAAATCCAGAAGGAAAAATGTTTAAATATTGGTTCTATATTGGGTTGAAGTTTCTATATTGGGTTGAAGTAGAGAACTGGTAAGAGACAAATAATAAAATGATGTGTAGCAATGTTCAGGTCTGCTTTCCCACCTCAGTAACAGCAATTCCCCTTATGTGTTTCACAGTATAGCAATGAGGAAAATGGACCTATATCTATGAGATATATTTTTACAAAGCAGGAACTTCAGCACCAACATTTATTGTAATTCACGAAATACGGATTGAAATGTTAACAGGTCTTGAAGCTGCCAGTGTTAAATCCAAACACACACATCAGTGGTCTTGTAACCCATGAATGAGAAATATTGTTTATTTTTTTTAGCTAAGGTGATAATTTTCAGCCACTGGTCATTCTGAATGTACAGTGTTTCAAAAACATAGCCCCTCTGGAGTATCCAAGGTGAAATAAAAGCAAATGTTGGAAATCCTCCAGTTCTTATGAAATGGAACAGATTTTTTTCTCTCATCAGCTCTATTTTTTACACAGCTCAGGAATAAGCCTGGGTTTTTTAATTTTTCCTAAATTAAAACAAATCAGTGTTAAAAATATTCTTAGCCAAGCATAAGGTGTGTGACTTTGTAAAAGGGATCTGTCAGTTCTTGAATAGCCGCTCTTTCTCCTGCCTTTGTCATGATGTAGTTAAATAGATGTTTGCTTTTTTCTCTTCATGTTAGTGATTTTCTAAGGGGCTGTCTCTTCATAGTGTTTCTGTAGGTTAGCTGGAATAGCAGATCCTTACTGCATGTACAGTAAGTTTTGAACCTGGTTATAGAGACATATAAAAGTGAACCCTGCTAGGAACTCCACTTCTCATGCTGAGGTTTAAACACTGGAATTGGGTTCCCAGTGGATTTTCACTTTCACAAGTACTTAATGCAGCTTTAGGTGTCCCTAGGGCAATCTGAACTGGCCACTGAATATCCTTTTTAAGGGGAGTGAACAATGGCTTAGTTCCACCTCTCTTGAAATACAGGATTCATGTTTTCCTCTCTTAAAATTTAGTGTTCCTGGAGGCAGTCAGTAGCATTAGAGAATGAGACTGTATTTATCTATCCCAAGGCTAGGTACAATGTAGGTAAGGGCAATCCAAGCTTCCCTGTGGTGCTCTGTCAAAGCTTTTTAACCCTAAGCTGAAAGGATAACCACTCTAGAGTATGATTACAATTGAGACTCCGGGTGAATTAAAAAGTTGGGCCTTTAAGATTGGCAAAAGCTTTTGATTACAGAAAATTCTGTGTTACTTTTTGTGATGTGCATCTCTGTACTGGGGGCTACACTGAGAAAACCAAGCAGATTTGAACCCACCTTGAACTGATTCTTACACTGGAAATCAGATCTCTGGATATTCTGGTTTTTTTTTTGTTTTTTTTTTGTTTGGTTTTTTTTTTTTAAACACAGTGATTTTATTTTTCATGAGAAAATTAGATAAAAAATACTTTCTAGGAAAAAAACCAAACTCAAAAAGACACAAAATGCACAGTCCTAGTAAGCAATTTCTAAAAGAATTGAAAGCAAACAATAAGTAAATAAGAATAAAAACACAAAAAAAAAAAAAAAAAAAAAAAAAGAAAGTGCTGGGAAAAAAATTTGCTCTTTCAAAAGTAAAATAAATAAGCTTTAGTGGTGATTTAAGGATTGTGATGAATTCATTAATGTTTTACATGACTTGATGGTAATAAACACCTCTGTTGTATTGAGTGTCCTCGACTTCTATTGACCTCAGGAGGAGCTGAAGGCATTCAGTACTTTGCTTGATCTGGTCTATTGGAATATGAACAAGGAGGCAAGCAAAAGAAAAAAAATATTATTAGCTTGATAATATTAAAGGATTTTTAGTAAAATAAATTATATTCATTTTATAAAAGCCACAAAAAAATCTGCATATCTATAGAGTGCTGTATTCCATTAAAAATTCAAATGGCATTTCAATATTTAAGCAAAATCCATAGGCTAATTTCATTATTGTCACAGGCAGAATATTATATTACCTGAAAAGTGCTCAATAAGATTGATTTTTGTTGCTCTGTAAAATATAGTCTCCACTGACCACTTGCCAGGTTGGGTTACAAGAGTCTTTCAAACCACAAACTGTGCTGTGGTCTTTACAATGCATTGCCTGGAATTCTCAGACTGTGCTTTGAAACCCTACAAAATATCAATGACCACCTTACATCTAATCACTAACCAGGCAGAGGCTCTTTTCTAAAGATCTTTTGAAGTGCCTATTAGTGTAAATCAAAGTTTTAGTGTGTTCTTATCTTTTTCTTCCTCACTTGCCTAGAATATTCAAAAATGATTTGTACACTTACGCAACCTACTTAAAAAACAATAAACCTTTAAATGTTATAATTTAAACTCTTCCGCATTCTTTTATGAACCCCATCAATTCCATTCATAATTAATGAAATGCAGGATGATTCCTGGATGAAATAAGTTTTCGTCCTCATTGCTAATCAATATTTCTGACCATATCTGTTTCATTATTGACAACATCTAGCCACATTTACTCTTATAATTAAGTTATAGTTCAACTTCTAACTTTTCCTGAGTGTTTGAAATGGCCGTATGGTGTTCTTAATTTCAGTTGCTGTTTCATCTCTCTCAGTAGGTGCCTATTTTATTGTTAAAGGTCATACTCATTTGTCTGCTCCAACAAAGGCAGCCCTTAAAGTTGGCTGTGGTTTTGACAGACAGTGGTCCCTATAAGTGATGGCCTTAAGGACAGACCTGGCACTGGGAGACAGTCACCACAGCAAGGGAAATAACAGATAACAAATCATGCCACTATTTTTCCTCCTGGCGTGATTGACGACATCACAGCAGGTGTAACTTTTCAGTGTCTCCAGATTAAAAACCCCTCAAACAAATGAGTTCTTAAAATACTGTCCGGGGGCGTCAAAAGGTTGCTGCTGAACTCAAATGCATTTTTAAAATCAGTCTCTGTATTCTTTTAAAAGTAAAGTGCATAATTTAAGAGTAGTGAGTGCAATTATCTAATGTTCAGATATATTTCTGCTCTGATAGCAGTTCCCTTAAAAATGGAGGAGATATTGTATTAGATGGGTAAATATTAATCTTATAAATACACCCAGAGGAAGCAGCATTTTCAGTGAGTAATAAGACACTTGTCAATATGTAATACAAATTTTTCTATACTACAGACAGCAAAAAAACTCTTTGGGGTGGTCTTTTATTAAATTCCACCAGAGGGAAGAAAAAAAAAAGGAAAAAATGAATGTTGTGGCTTTGAGAATAGCGGTAGTTTACGCAGGTTTTATGAAAATGCCAAAGAGAAACAACATAAAAACTTTCCCCCTACATGTTCTACATATTGATTTAAACCTTGTCTTTTGTCCCAATACTAACTGCATAAATGAGAAAGCAATTTTTTTGGCTAGTACAAAAACTTCATAATCTCATGTAAGTGATATTTAGACATGTTCTCTAATTTCATTGATCAATCTTTTTTGTATCACTAAGCAGACTGGAAATTTTTCCCCCAAAGTCTGCAATGCTAGCCTTTGAAATCTGGACGTCAATTTTTTACAGGTTATCACAAACAGACACCTATAGTAATTGTGAATATAAAAATTATATTATTTTGTCTGCAACTTATAGACACAAATGGCATATCCTGCGAGCATATCATGCCTTTTAAATATGAATTAACCCTGTCTTTGCAGATGATATGAGCGAACAAAATAGAGCAGATCCTGATTTTATAGAAAACAGATGAAATTGTTATGGCATTTCATGGCACAGAGCACTATGCTTACAAAAGGTGAAAATATATTGGAGCATTTTCTGACTGACTTGAGCCTTAATCTGTTCAGTTTCAACCCAAAATAACCAGCTTTTGATATAACTAGCTAGATTCATTGCAAAACAAAATATGCATGTATGCATGCTCATATAATAACCTAAATCACATGGCAAGTGCAGGCATCAGTCACTCAAGGGCATCTCCTTGGCAATGTGCCTTAGCTCTTCTGCTAGCTCCTGACTCCATGGAGAGGCTGCAGAGAGCAGACTCTACAAAGGGCACTGTTTTGCCCCAGTGGGTAGAAGCACATGCACTAAGTCATGAGTAACAAACAGTCTACACCATGATGTTAAATCTGGGTTCTGAGTTCATCAGCATTAACAGCTCTTTCCCGTCGCCATTCGAGTGATAATTCGGTGTAGGATGTGGTGTGCTGCAAGCCCTTTAGCCATGTTCTGTGACCCCTTCCAGGCTCCAGGGCATGAGGGTAATTAATCATAGATAACACTGGGGTAGATGCACACCAGCTTCGAATTCCCACTTAAGCTCTCTGTCCTTCTTTTCCAAGTCTTTTCCCTACTCTGAACACTTTCATATTTCAACCCTCCACGCTTTCTGTTGCTCCATCATGCCTCTTAATGTCTGCACTCTCTCTGCAATGTCTTCTGGCTCTGGTGAGACGTGTTTCCCACACAACTGACAGTCTGGGTCTGACAGTCTAAGGAGCCCCTGGTGGCAAACTACAAGTGCTTACCAGCACAGAAAGATGTTTGAGCAGCAGCACACTTGGCTCTGGAGACAACATAGTTTCCAGCTGAGCTACCAGCTTTAATGCAAAGCCTTCTCTCAATGGCAAACTGTATCTGTAGAGCTCATTGGTAAGATATATTGGGATGTTAAACTGTTCCTGGTCAGGCATCATGGTGATGTGGACAGGGAGGAAACATACACTCCAGAAAGAGTGTAGTGATGGAACAGCTTCTGCAGACCCATTCCACCCAGGAGAATAACAGACAGAATAATTTTTCCTTTCTTCACCCGAAGTCTACTGCAACTTCCAGTGTGTGCTGCAGAACTATACAAGAGCAATGACCATGTTTGTGTGGGCATCTGTGCATTTGTGTAAGAGATACCATCTTGGATAACTCACTGTAGTTTATACCAGGCACCTCCAGAGCTAACAGCATGAGCTACTACAGCTTGAGAAAACAAACCAATCCCCTGTAGTGGTGGCTATAACAGACAGATATTTCCTGTGGATCCAGCACAGAGGGGAACCTGTAACACATACTCGTCACTAGTTTACACATGCACATTCATGCGTGAGATTTTTGTACTTATTGGAAGGGGATTCTTTACTTAGTAGAATCCAGGAGAAGACAAATCAAAACCTTTAATAGAATAACATTTACAAAAAGATAAGGCTACTAACACAGCTGAAGTTTCTAAAGACAGAGTGGGAAATCAGGTTATAAGAATCAGCCTGTAAAAACAGGAAGCTACGGTCAATATTTAAAGCAGAATTTTCCAATATGAGGTGTAATTTTTGAAAGGGATTGGGAGTAGACACAGGTCAGCATTTTCAGTAAAGGAGGCATAGTTGTGAAAAAAAAAAAAAAAAAAAAACCAAAAGGAAACAAAAAACCCCAGAAAACACAGCTTATATATGACTTCCATATTTATATATGACTTCCATATGAATGGCTACCTCAGTTTGTTGACAGACAATGCATGGAACTGTACTGGTTCTTTGAAGTTTCTAAGGCTATTCAGATATAAATATTCACAGCAATATCATTGCAGCATCCACCTATGTCTTTTAGAGATGGTCTTTAAACTTCATTTTATTTAAAATATGAGCAAAAGTTCATTTTGAGGGAATATAGTATGCATTGTTGTTTTGGTTTTTAAGGATTGAGAAACAGAAGTTTCAAAAACACTAGAAGAGTTTTTTTGTTTGTCTTGATCACTGATTAGTGTTGATTTGTTGAAAAGGAGAACTGCTGTTTCAGATAAGTGTTCTAGTGTGGGACTAAAAGAATGGCCTACGGTCTGCAACCATTGTTTTGCACAGTTGGTGTACATACATAACAAGACAATATTGAATAACATACACTTAATGCCACACCTCTTATTTCTGCTTAGCTAGGAATTCTGATTATAATGCTCTGAATATTTGTTATTTTCTGGATTGGAGCTTAGGTCAGAAGTAGACAAGAAAAATGTTATTCTTTTGTTTTATCAGTCCTATTAAAACATACATGATCATAGGCAAAACACTGGAAGAAAATTAAGACAAATACTTTTAAAATATGCCTAAAATGAAGGGTTTTTTTTTAAATTTCTACATTATTTATAATCTGATGTGGCCCTGATGTGAGGAGTCCAAATGTAACAGAAGTGTTCCACTGTATTAAATATAGTTATTCAGAAATTTACTTGATTCAACTCAAAATATCAGTTGCAACTGAAGTCTACCTAAGAAATGTCCTCTTGCTTTCCTTGAAGAAAATTGCAAGGCATAATAAACCAGATCAGTTTTGAGCTGGTCATTAGAATAAGCCTTAGCACATGCCATTCTTCTAATGAGAGACCTACCACATGAGGCAGAATGATAGAATTGCACAGGCTGGAAAATACTTTTAAGATCATTGAATCCTTAACACTTTCACTTAGTTTGTATAATCAATATCCACTATGTACCTTTTTCATAGAATATTCACGAAAGACTTATGAAAAAGACAGTGATTTTTAGTACTTTGAAAATATTTTATTTCCTGAAGAGTAGATCATGAATTTAGTCACCATTCTGAGCAGTGTGCAAAGCAGACACCTGAGGTATACATATTAGAAAAAGTTCCCCATCAGAATTATGCCATGAATTAGGAATTTAGATTACAGACATATAAAAATCTCTTGAAAACAGATGTAATTTAACCACAGTTTTTGCTCAGTTTGTTCTAAAAAGCATATGGAATTTATTAGCCATGAAATTAGCTCCTAGTAAGTACGAGTATGCATAGTAGGTTATGTCTAAAGTTAAAAATCCAACTATCTTCAGGTGACCACGAATAACTTATATTCATCTCTAACATGGCACATTTAAAGATTACAGAATTTAGACACTGTTGCAGTTCTGTGTTAAGTGCTCCAGCAGCTGTCTTGCACCTTTGTAGTTTATTTTTGTATGGTAGGCATTGACATAGCTGAAAGAAAAAATGGTTCAGTTCTGAAAGATGCTAAAATTCCTTCAGCTTTCTTTAATTTCACTGAGAATAACAAAAGTTTGAATAATTCAATGGGGATCTAGAACTGGGTCATTACTATGCATAAAATATCTGTGTTCTGCAGTTTCATTTGTAAAAGTTGTGGACTCCAACACAAAACAAAGATACTCAATCCACTATGTATGTCCTGTCTGATTTTTAACTTTAATTTCTGGCACCATTAGAAATAACCAGAGACTAATAATGGAAATAATGACAGTTGACAAGAACTCATAATCTTTCAGAAGGCAGAATTCATCAAAATAGGTTTTAGCAGGAATAGCACAATATTTTTTGTATGAATAAATAAAAATTCTTGTAAAGACACAAGAGATTATTCTGTTTTGCATGATACAAATAAAACTGTCCCCACAAAATTGTAATCTTACACAATTTATGGTAGTTTCCCATAAATTACATGAGTATATTGGAAGCTTGTTAATAATTAAAAGTCTTTTACTTTTTCAACTCTCAAATAAGTATTAGAGTAAATAATTTCCAGTCTTCATCTGACATGACATCTAACCAATACAGGCATCACAAAATAAATAATTTATGAAAAATATTTATTTAAAGAGCTGTAATTTACCTTGCATTTACCATATGCCATTCATCCAAGTATCAGTATAAAATATTCATTAGAGAAACTCATTAAAACAAACTTCTATACAATGAGGTGACGGGCCAACAAAAAACATCAATCATCACAGGGGTTTAAGTTGTTATTAGTCCATATACATAAACTAGTATTTCAAAGTAAAAAAATATGAATATTTCTGCATTTACCCTGGAATCACCAGGGCTACATTAAAGCTTTTTCTTCACCTATTTCCTGAGTCCCAAGAAGTCCCTGACAGAATACAGAGATCTAATTTATTAATGATGAATAAATCTGATGTAATAATTAATGGGAAATCTATAGCTAACCTTAATGGAGGAATAGCCAGGCATGTAATGATATTTAAGTCTGGCATAAAAGATCTTAGTTCATGCATTACAAGCAGGGCAATTACCTGTGCATGTACACAACTCTAGATTAACAAAAGGGTACCAAGCATTAAAACAGTGCAGGACTCCCCACAGCCAAAGATAAGGAGTCTCTTACAATTCATGATACATTGTTTTGAAACTGAACCTGAGGTTAGGGAGATGATATATCAGAAAAAGTAAAAGGTATCCATATCCTCCAGTTCAAAATACCTATCTTGCATCAAAATTCTTTTAGGTAAGCAAATAATGACTTCAGGTCTGAATTCAGAAAATACAGCATGTCACATCAGTGCATTTATGGGATGCACCTTACTCCTCTATACAGATTCTTTCACATTAGGAAGTTCTGTTAAATATCTACTTCACACAGACTGCATTTCTATTCTACTTTTGATCTGTAATTAAATGTTCTAATAAAATAACTGGCTTTGCTACAAACAGAACATCTGGAGCAATGTTTAATTTCATGTTAAACATACAGGAAACACCTGTCTAGGTGAAGTAACTTTTAAAAAAATGACATTAATCCATCTGTTGTGGAAATGCATGTCACAGTTGTCACATTAAAAAGCAGTATCAACAAACACAGAAATGGTAAATTACTTTGGAAATAGGTCTTCTAAAATTAACCAAAAATTCATTAATCCAAATGTTACCATGTCAATCTGATTTCACACTGAATAAGATCTCCCTTTTCAGATTAAAAATATATTTCAATTATTGCACAATAAAACTTTCAGATGTGAAATTATGTTATATAATTAGAAGATTAAAAGTAAAGCCAGATGATTCCTACAGCCCTGTAACAAAACAGTGACTTAAATGACTCTTAATATAAACAGGAAAAAAAAAACACTAAAAAATATACCTGTTATTTATAGTTGGGACTCTCACAAGTTCATACAAGACAAAATGAATAAGATGTTACGTTTGTACAGAAGTGTGAAAAGTACATATGATATATGACAGAAATATTCTTATTTTATGGGATCTTTCCAATACTTATTTCCTCCAAGACATTAGTACAATGTGCACTATATGTTTTGAAATATGTGGAATATGTGGAAGATGACCGAAATCAACAAAAAATAAATAACTCCAATAACCAAGGTTACGTGGCCTTTTTGAAATACTTCTTCTCCCTTAACATTTCTCCATTATCTTACTAATTTTCAATTAATTTTCAACCTAAAAATAGTCTTTAAAGGTTATAAGCTACCCTTATTCTTCATTTGAGGTCAAATTAAAGAAATAAAAAGAAAAAAGCTCCTAATATTGAAAAAAAGAGAGATTCCTGCTTCAAGAAATACTATGAAAGGGGTTGTAAAGAAACTTCACGAGTAAAGTTTAATAATTATACATCACAGTGTATCAAAATGTCTTATCTGGTACTTTACAATGTTAGAGGCAGAACAAGTGCTCAAATGAAGATTTATTCAGTCTCTTTACCAACTTGTATGCTTCAGCTTCCCATTTAATCTGGTTTTGGTCATAGTTAATATTAGGTGCTGTTCTGTTGAATATTTTCTTCTGTATTTAAAAATAAAACATTTTATACCTTCTTGAGTACCTGAATTATAGAGTCTTCTCTTGGGATGGTCCTTTGAGATGGGTTAGAGAATGAAATTCATCAACAAATGTATGAACAGAACACAGGGACATTTTAAGCACCCTCAAAGTACTCTGAAAGTGATTTTGGGACTGAAGTTTCTAGATATTCCTATATCATTAGCAGTAGTGTGAAGACAAGAGAATTGGGAGCGGTTTGTGAGAGCCTAGTTGGACAGCCAAAGTCGTGTTGAGACTTCCAAAGCCAAAAGTAGGGATAAGAAGATAAACAACTATAGAAATCTCTGCTTGCATGTCAAGGGATCTCAAAAGAGACCATGGGGTTTATGCCTTACATGCTCCTGTTTGCAGAAGGGTGAGACAGCTCCTTGATCTCGTGAGGGACAGGCAGAAAATCACGCTGGAATCACCAGAGGAGTCAGTAGCACCATATGTGCTGGACTTCCACAGGAGTGTAAGTGGGTTTATGGCCTTAGCACACCATAATAACCTTGCTGAAACACGTCAAAAGCAGAAAATCTGCTATGATTGACAAGTTAAGGCTTAGACATATGAAGTGGGGCAAAAGGTCAAAGTTCTGATCCCAGATTGGCAAGAAAACTGTGAACAGACTAGGAGGGACTATTTAACAGCATTAGGCAGGTCAACAATATTATCTATAACACTGAGTTTCCAGACAGATAGAAGCATGGACTCCAAAGTTTTAGGTCTGTAAGTCTGAGCAAGTTCTAGCAAGGACAGGAATTTTCTTTACTAAATGCAGGCCCAGTGTAAAATGGAGGTGAAATTGAGAATGAATTCAAGAGGGAAGGCAAAAAAAAATACTGTGGCAGAGGAATTTTCTATTTCAATCTGTATCCATGAAGGGAGTTCAGAGGACAATGGTTCTGTCAGATGATAGCCAAGTTCTGCCACAGACAAGCTGGGGCAGAATTCAGCTGTAAAGCCTTGGGTGGGGCTTGACTCTTCAGAGGTACAATTACAGAGGTGTAACAGCCATGTGAAAGGGAAGCACTGTGTGACTACATCTTGTGGACTGGACCTAATGTCAAATGGTTTTTAATGCTCATAGGTGTTCTGTGGTGATGTTTAGAGCTGTTTGCTTTGCTGCAGCAAGGTTATTTGAAATAGGGACTCAGAAAAGTGAATCTTAGTTTTTTATATTAAGGTCAGAAAAAGTGAAAATGATCCATCAAAGATAAAAATAATTTTAAAAAAGAAAACAATCAAACAGCTCTCACCTTTTAAATGTTGGATAACCATTACAAGATTGTTATTTTAAATATCTCTAGACCACCAATTTTCATCATGGAGAGACCAAAAGAAAAAATACCTCATTAATACTAACAGTCCCAGGACATCAGAACAACAAACTGTACTTTTCTAGTGAGTTCTTTTCATTCTTATTGACTTATCTTCACATATGTCTGTCTGTCTAGCCAGTCTGAAGATACCACAGTGATTGCGAATGACCGTGTGACCTCAGCTGGAATTAAGAGAGATGGAATTATGAAAAAATTGAGGGTCACACTCTCTCAAGTTGTAAAGCTAGACAACTCAGAAGCAGAGAAGAAAACTGCCTCTGAAGCCTTTGTGATGGCAGTGTGCAGTTCTGGTGAGATGAAGTACACCCATTGCTTGAACCACGTTTGGTGACTACACACCCCTGACATTATCACACCTGCTGAGAGCAGTGCACAGCCACCAGGGCTCTGCCTTCCTGCAGACATTGCCACTTCAAGGAAAGAGCTGGAGAACAAGGAATCGCAGAATCATTTAGGTTGGAAAAGACCACTAAGATTATAGAATCATGGAATGGTTTGGGTTGGAAGTGGCCTTAAAGATCATCTAGTTCTAAGCCCCTTGCTTTGCAAAGGAGCACCCTTCTCTTGACCTGGCTGCTCAGAGATCCATCCAACCTGGCCTTCAATACTTCCAGAGATGAACCAAGAAGGACTTCCATGGGCATCCTGTTCCAGTGCCTCACCACCCTCACATTTAAAGAACTTTTTTCAAGCATCTAACCTAAACCTGTCAGTTTGTTACCATTACCCCTTTCCTTGTTACTACATAAAAAGTCCTCTCCATATTTCTTCACAGGCTCCCTTCAGATACTGGAAGGCTGCAATTAGGTAATTTCAAAGCCTTCTTGTTTCCAGGCTGAGCAATCTTAACCTTCTCTTAACTTTTCCTCATAGAAGAGGTGCTTTTTGACTCTAATTGACTTGGTGCCCCTCCTTTGGACTCTCTCCAACAAGTCCATGTCTTTCCTATGCAGCATGTCCCACAGGTGGATGCAGCACTGCAGGTGGGGTCTCAGCAGAGCAGAGTAGAGGGACAGAATCCCCTCCCTCACCCTGCTGGCCGTGCTGCTTTGGATGCAGCCAGGACACATCTGGCTTTCTGAGCTGTGAGTGCCCATGGCTGGGTCACACCCAGCCTCTCACCCACCAGCACCCCCAAGTCCTTCTTGGCAGGCTGCTCTCAATCTGTTCATCCAACAGCCTGTGCTGGTACCAGCAGTGTTGTGGTGGGGGACTGTGTCAGAGTTTATAGAAGTCCAGATAAAAGGAACCTGTATCACTTGCCCTGATATAGTCACCCCATCACAGAAGGCCACTAACTTGGTCAGGCAGGACTTGCCCTAGGTGGAGCCATGCTCAAATCACCTCCCTTAGCACAACTTCCAGGGAAATCTGTGCCATGACCTTCCCAGGACAGAGGTGAGACTGACAGGTCAGTTGTTCTCAGGGTGCAGTGGTAATGATGGAAGAGGCATAGGCAGGGAACATTCCTCAGCTTGGATCTTACTCATTGTCTCACTTTAGCATTCTCATTCCTCACTGACCCCTACTGTAGAGATGTGCCTTTTGGCTTGTAGTGAGATGGTTGTCAGTCTCATCTACTAAGAAAAAGTGATAGGATGAGAGGAAGAGACCTTAAGTTGTGACAGGGGATGTTTAGATAGCATATTAGGAAAAAATTGTTGCCTGGAAGAGTTGTCAAACATTGGAACAAGCTGCCCAGTGAAGTGGTTAGGTCACCATCTCTGGAGGTCTTTACCAACATAATTGAGTCTTTGATTCACATACCACACTTGCAACCTCTGCAAAGGATTTCAGTAACTTAGGCAAAGTATGAATGCCCTTTGACTCATTTTGATTTTCTGTTCTGTCAGTGTCCATGGACTAGAAGTGCTCGTTTAATCCTAAATGCTCTTCACAGGTGCTGCACGAGCCAATGTGATGCATCTTGCTTTGATGTCTGGCCTTACAATGTTTTCTGACAGGCTAAGGAAGAGCTGACCTGCAACAAGTGGGCAGAGCACGAGAGTCTATGAATAAAGATATGAGAGGAGGGAGAATGGCCCTACCATAGATGTGGCAAGGAAGCAAAGCTGTCCTCTTGAGAGATATACTTTTGCTGAAAAATGTGATCTTGAATTCAACTTCTAAAGAGATTTTCAGCATGTGTCAGACTCATTACATGTTTTGCTCAGGCAGATAGGGGCCCAAACCCCTCCAGACCTCAGGGTGGCTTGGCAAACTTGCTACTTCCCCAGTCCAGTGCAGCAGTTATAACATCTGCAGGGGACTGTCCTGGGATAACCACGTCAGCAATAGGAGAGTGGGCAGCAAGAAACCCGACAAGAAACCAAGTCTAAAGAAACACACAAATATAAAAAGGAAATCACGTATTCCAGGACTTTTCCTTGGTATGAGGCTTTTTGTTTATTTGATTTTGGGTTTCTTTGTTTTTTTTTATTTTTGCTTTTGTTTTCTTTTGGGGGATTGGGGGGTTTGGTTTGAATTTGGCTTTGTTTGTTTGTTTGAGTTCCTAAATCTTGTATTGTTCTTCTATTTGTAGGGCAGGATGACCCCTTCATATTCTTTTTTTTCCAGCTACCTCTAACCATCAGAAAAGTACTTTTTAATATTATTTTTTTTTGTGTGTGTGTGTGAAACATTCCCCCAGACTGTATCTTGAAGAAGACATCCTGTGCATTCAATTTCAGTACAATCTGAAGCATTCCAAGCCTAATGTTTTGCAGCTTTGGCTTCTTCATAAATTGTACTGAACTTTCCCAGGTTTTCTGTCTGCACTTTTAGAATGTGTTTTGGCCTCAGAAAAAGAGATTTATAGAAATACTGTCCCTGGTTTTTCAGCTTTCCAGTGGGGCAGAGGGTCTTGCAATGCCATTTGCAAGGTAATTTAAAAAGTCATCTCTTGTTTGTGACATCTTTGTTTGTGCTTCATACTAGCATTTTTACACTCAGAAACAGTAAAGGATGTTGCTCTTAAGGAAGACTCTTAGCATTTTTGATCTCTCCAAATAGGAAACTGGTACTTTGTCACAAATTGTCACATTCATGTTGTTGAATGAAGTTGGTTTAATGCAATTTGGTTTAATTAACAGATTATTCAGATAGGTTATGCAATCTTTGATATTCTGGTCAGTGTAAGGTCTGTTTCATTATTTATATCCAGAGAAAACCACCTTATAGAATCTTAGTTACAGCTGTGAGATATCATGAGGACCAATCCTGCTCCTACAAATCCTATCTGAGTATCAACTCCTGGGGTTAAAAAAAAAAAAAATCATTCTTACAGAAATCAGGTCATATATCCCCCAGTATTTCCCTGTTCCCAAGTTTTTGTTTAATATAGGTCTCACCTCCATTTTTAAATGCAGAGGGGTATGTTGCCTTGATTCTGTTATCTTCAAAAAGTAGAATCTCTAATTATAATCCTGTAAATTTATAGATATGCTTATAATTAAGTTTTATATAAATTGATTTTGGTTTATAAGGTTTTTATGGCTAGAAGTTTTAATTCTATATGTCTGCATGCTCTCTTATGTTATATACAAATTATAACAGTCATGATTTTATTTATAATTTTTTCAATCTATTCAGTCTGTTGAGTTAGTAGAATTTTCAGTACAAATATTTATTGTACTTCAGAAAGCCTTTAGCAATGGTTGCAAGCATGTGTCTTGGCTCAAAATTATCCAGTCCCAGAAACAAGCTGTGGTGTAGAAAATGATAGTTGAATTCAAAGCCTGAAATATTGTCAGGAATCTCCTGCATATTTAAAATAGAATTCTAGGTATAGAAAAATGGGAGAGATCCCAGGTCTGCAAAAGTTACTGGTAGTGCTTTCAGTGAATCCAGGATTCCATGTCATGTCTTCCTTGAAGATAAACAGACTCACCTGGTCTTAGAATCAAAGAATCTATTCTTAAACTTCAAATTAATAGGAGTGGGAGAGCACATAGTCTCATTGTCTGGGGACATATAAAAGTACAAATTATATGAATTGTAGCTTTACCTCTTAAAAATTTATAAAATTTTAAAAAATAAGTAGGAACTAACATAGCTTATTATGTTCTTCAACCAGCTAGAAAGAGGGCATGGATATTTGGTATTTGAAAAAAAAATCTTTAAATAAAAATCTCTTCCTATATTAGTTTCTTGGAAGTAGCCTGCTGGCACTCATACAGAATTAAGAGGACCTTAGGTCAAAATAAATGAGAGAGAACTGTTTGCAATGTGTTGGTGATGTGAATAAATGTAAAAGATTCCCATGTAGAATCTGTCAGCTTGCAATTTTGTGACAAACCACAGGATTATTTTGGTTCAGGAACCTGCATTATGATATCGAAACTGCTTTCCAACCTAAAAATAATATATTTCAGCTAAGGAATCAACATTTTATATTTGGGCGCAATATACTGTCACTCTGTGTGATGTTGCTAATGATGTGCTATGCAAAGCTGATGAGATACTGGCTACTTGCAAAAAATGTAAAGTGACATTCTATGCACCTACCTTCTGCAGGAAAAGTCCTTGTAACATATGTCATGTAGTAACAATGATACAGCCAACTGACACCAATTAAAAAGTCACAAATGGTTGCTTTTCTCTAATGTTCAAAGAGCTCAAGGAATTTAGATGTGTACATTAAGGATCAGATGCTTGGTTGCATATTCTACAAACTATGTTTTAAACAAATCAGCATACAGATGGCTGTGACAATAACTACCAGGAAAAAGTGAAGGGTGAACTGTCACAAAGTTTGACAGGTCATTGCATATTGAGAATGTTTCCCTACTGCTCTTTGAATAGTCAGTCCCACAGTATTTCTATACTCTGTCTTGCAGGTGGGTGGAGGGTGATTAAAGCAAGGGACTGGAGGTACATGAAAACTGCAATAAATATTTTTATCCTTCTATAAGAACTTCCAGTTTGACCTTGGATAAACATTTAGTCAGTCTGACTTGGTTATTTGCACCTGCAAAGCTTGGATATTACAACCTTCCAATCTAAAATTTTCTTCACGTTAGCAAGATACTGAGGTACCATGACAATTGAATTACTACTGTAGGCTCAATTAATTTTTTTAGCTAATTTTTCAGATGTTTTAAAATGGTTTTTGAAGAAGCCTTAATTGCCAGAAACCTATACAGCAAATTAGAGAATCCTGAACTAGTGACACAGAACAGGAAACAGACATTTGGGGACAAAAGGATTAATAAGTTCCCTGGAGAAAGAGAAAAGAGGTATTAAACACACACCTGGGCTTATCCAGAAATACTGACAAAAGGGGAAAAATGGCAGAAAAACAGAGCATGTGAAAAAATATAAAGAAAAAAAAGAAGAAGGAATAGACGTATAAAAAGTGCCAAGGTAATTTTTTGGGAAGCAGGAGAAATTTTCTGGGGATAATTAATGATAGAACTCTCCTCTGCAACCAGGTAATCAGATAGGACTGAATCTATGGATAGAGTTATCTGGAAACTGTAAAATGAAGAGAAACATAATTCTCAGCAGTTATGACACTGAGAAATTTTAATTCAAATGCAACTAATAGCCAAAGGAACTCTGTATTCCTAGAAGTGTTTAGCTGACATGTTTCTTAATCAACTATCCCCCAGAAGTACTTTTGGTGAAAGTAACTTTAAGTAATTAACATAGAGTTAATTAAAAAGTAGATTCAATTTAAATTAAAAGGAAAAGGTACAAAACTAGGACAGTCAGTAAGGTTTGGGATTTCAGAAGGATCTATTTTGATACAGGAATCAAGCAGCATAGTAAGTTTTGTTTAAGAACCTTGAATATTGTCAACCTAAGCTTAAGAACTTGAGGTCTGGAGGTTTTCCAAGTCAAAGTGTTAAACATAACAGTAAGATGTGTTATGGATAAAGAGAAGAGACCTTGCAAAAAGAGGATTTATATGTTCATAACCCTCTCAGAACATGTATAAGCAGAGGCATATATAATGGGAACAAAGATTGACAATGAAGAAGGTAATGTTTTAAAATCAAGCTGGGATGGAGTTTGCTAGGAGATGTAAAGTGCCTGAAGAATCTTGAAAGCAGGTTGGCTTTCATCCCACTGCTTTAACTAGAAGACTATTCAAGATTTCCTGTGACCAAGCAATTCAAAGCTTCCTCTTTCCCCCCCCTGCCCCCAACTTGGAGGCATTCAGGACCAATTTCACACTACTATTACTTGGAACAATATTTACTTTTGGTTTAACTCTCTTCTCCCTCTCTGACATTCTCAGGAAAAGCAGGTCATCCCAACTGTTTTTCTTCTGCCTTTTTTTTTTCTTTTTTTTTTCTTTTTCTTTAGTATACTTTTAGTTTCATTGAATCATTGAATGATGTCAACAGGAACTGTAGCCCTTACCAAGGTGTACTATTATGAGTAGTTCCCTATTGCTGGCTCTGACTCCTCACTTTGTAAATTTGCTTTTTCTTGTGTCCAAAACAGTGCTGATGTCATGGTCACAAACTAACATTCCCCTCGGATGATTTCCCAAAATAAATATGCCTATCAGTAAACCTTATTAATACTAGGATGAAAGAAAAATTAGTTCAGATGAAATATTATCTTGATTAATCCCAGCTGAGGAACTGGAAATAAGTTTTCAGTTACTACATTTTTCTGGAAACTGGAAGGACATTCGTAATTCACTGGTCTACCAAGCAGCAAGACTCTGGAGTCCTTCTAAACATATTGCAGTAAAAAAAAAAAGTAAATAGTTTTCAGATAGAGTTAATAACTATAAAAGGCTAACTATATAGTGTGTTGTCTGTAATTTAAATAGAAGACTCAAAATGTCTTCTCCCATTCTATGTTTTAGCTGATTCTTTCCATTATTAGATTTCTCTCCATATTCCTTAAATAAAGCAGTTTTATTTCTCCTTCAGTCTTTGATTTACTTTGAAAAATACAGAAAAGCTGTCTGTCGACTTTTCTTCATGTTTTTGTTTGTTTTGGTTGGTTTGTTTTGCTTTTCTAACAGAGAAAGGCCAATCCTACTGTTGATGCATCATCTCTGTTCAACTCCTTGAATTTATGATTCAGTTTTAAGCACCAGTTTTGAAAAGACAATGGCATTTCCAGATTTGAACCCTGATAAAAAGCATGACACAGAGGGAGAAGGAATAAAATGCCTGGAAAATTAAGACTTATGGCAATGTAATGACCCAAGAAGAAAGCACTTCCACTATAGAGAATTCCCCACAGTAATTTTGGAAATCTCATTACAGACAGATCTTCTGTTACTTCAAGGATAGTTTCAAATACAATTTCCCTTCATTTCTATGTAATGATAAGAAGCTCTATCTGCTGCTTAAGGCCCAACTCTTGAACATCTGTAATTCAGGACATTGTGTAGCAAAAATAAAGAGTGTAGTATGCCAATTAAATCTCCCAGAAGACTGGATTACCACAGTTTTGTTTGATCATAGCCTTGTTTAGTGTTTTGCAGGGTAATAAATAGCAGAGAGAGATGTAATATGCCTGTTTCTTCAAGTTCAAGTGTTACAGTTTCATTTGGAAAGCCAATATTCTCTGTTTCATGTTCTTAGGAAGGAAGAAAAAGAATAATGAAGATCCTTGTTCAAAATGGCTCAACAGCTGGCCTTTCCTTTTGAATGAAAATGAAGGGGAAAAAAGGAGTCAAAACAAGACATTATAATCATACTCTCTGCTATATGATCCTTTCCTCAAACCTTGCTTCCTTAAGCAGCTGAAACTACATGCCATAACTTTTTTTTTAGCTTTTTAGAGACGTTTCTAGTTTTAGAGATGTTACTAGTTTGATGACAGAAGAGCAGAGGACAAACATCCTTCTTGATGCAAAACAGTTAAGGAAAAAAAAAAGGCTGGTTTAAGCAATTTAATATTGTCCTCATAGATGCTAAAATAAATTATAGAGTAATTTTTCTGAAGCTGCTGCTGGGCCCACACTGCATCAGTAATTAAAAAAAAAAAAAAAGACAAATCCTATATAAAGGTTACCACTATGGATTTAATAGCATCTCTATTATTTTCTCATTAATTTGTTTTTTTCTTCCAAAACTATATATTAATTTATCTATAAAAATGTTATTGCCCTTTTAAAAATATTTCTGCTGACTGGTCTACTATTTCACAGGATTAATTCTGGATGAAGGGAAAGCTACGACTCTCTGATTGTTTCTCTTGGGTGAATATGTCACCTTTCCTTTAAGTTAATAATTTCATAACCGGTGATATGGCTGATTTGCTCATGAAAATAAAGGCACTCTGATCCTATATGTTATTTATCATCTGGTTTCACAAAGAGAGTACATTTTGGTGCAAAAATCTGTCCTCAAACAAATCTGATTCCTTGCTAATCCATAGAATATTTTGATCTTTACTGGGTAATGAAGTCTTCATTTTTACATGCAAAAAAATCGCATATATAATACAAACAACATTATCTCTAAAACCGTGATACATCATCATACATGCAAAACCAAAGCCTTGGGTAAGACAGACTGGCAAGTTAGATGAACCACTTCAATTTTCCATCAATCAAATTATAGTTTATTGTTCAGCTGAACTACCTCAGGCAACACAAATCTAAAAACTGTCATTTTGGAAACATTACATTTTTTTTCTGTCACATTATAACCCAAGCCACAGCCATAAAAAAGAATGTCATACCATTACTGACTGTAATATTCCTTAATTTAAGAACAGCTAATTCATCTGCAATATATACAGTGTTCCTAGGATTTGGAGCTCGTAGCAGTGTTCAGTTACAGTAATCTTATCAAATCCCATTAGTACATGTATTATTTTTTAAATAATGGAGATTTTTACAAATTCAATTAAGAATAGAATGGTTGTTTATAACAGCATTTTAATGCCTACATTAGAAATAAGGTTTACATTTCAGAATCATCTAATACTTCAATTATTTGGTTATTATGAACCCTAAATTGTAGGGAATTTAATTAAAAATTAGGCTTCTATGGCATATACTTGATGAAATAATGTGGTGTCCTTTTTCTATTTCTTTACAGCAATGAGTGTCATCACTCTAAGGCTCAGAAGTTGAAAATTAATCCAATAAATGTTACAGGTCTGTTTGTGTTCTGTACCCAAAATGCACCTATGTCCTTTTTGCTATTTAGACTGTGGAATTCCCCTAACACTGAAAATTAGGAATGTAATGCTTGTACATTTAAAATGTTCTCTTTGCCACTTACCCTAAATTTCTAAATGATAACTTTATGGTATTCCTTTATTTATCCACATTGAAGTGCATATATGTGTTAATGGAAGAGTAAAGTGTGAAAATTACAATGAGAGGGTATATTTCTTTCCTGGTTAAAATATATAGCATTGAGAGTGTGAAAATAGAGAGTTGCTAATAAAAGTGTTCTTCCTTCACCATCTATATGCTTAAAATATAATCAGGCTACCCCAGGAAATCATAAACCTAATTAGGATACCACTCTTTAAATAATATGCGATGAAATTTAAAGATAACTGAAATGTTGTGAGAACATACACTTCTCTGCAAAGATATATATCATGAGGACACCTGTCCCCCCCTTAATTGACTACCTGCTAAAAGAAAAACCTGCTAAAAGAGTAGATTTACTGTGTAGTGAGGCAATGAATTTAAGAGGTCTCTGCTGAATAAAAAACTAGTTCCATTGGTTGAGCGGGGCCATGTTCTTGTGTAAGTTCAGACATATTAACTGAGCTTTTATGTGTTTTTATGCACCATTTATTTTTGAAAAATCAGGAATTTTCACTGCAACAATTACTTATGCACCAAAGTGATAAAATTCCAGTGGTTGATATTCACCAAATCTTTGCTAAGCATATTCCAGCAAGGATTATGGTACACAGTTTGTATGTACATGCAAAAAGGTGAGGGAAATCAGTGCAAGACTACTAAGTGTAAAGAATTTAATCATAGTGCTTGCATTTTCTTTTGGTTTTATTTTTCCTGTAATCAAATTGGGTTATTTCATGTAAGGTGCAAATTTTCCTAAGGAATGTTTTTCTGATCTTGTGATTCTTTTAATTGCTGGTTATATTCATGGATCCAGTTACTTTTCTATTAGTCTAGTACACTACCAAAGGTAGAGAATAAACAAGAATCAGATCCTTACAGAGCTTTCTTTAGAGGATTGCACTAAGGCTCTTGAGTGCACCAGAATTTTTTGGGAACCAGAAATACCAGTGCTATATTTTCAGGGCATATTACAATTTAAGCCACCTCATTCCCTATTCATAGAAAAGTGTCACACTGGTGAGTATCTTAAGAAGCAGTTAAAGAAGGTAGGCATCAGACCTTTTCTAACTAACAAACCTATAACTTCTAGTTTTATGTTTGTTCTGTAACAACAGTTTTTCTATTTTATACTATTTTGTTTCTCCTCCTAAAAAAAAAATATTTTTCTTTGAGCCGAAAGAGATCATCTAATCACTTTTCTGTCTCAGATGTGAATTTTCCAGATCTAAACCTACCCTGAGAACTGTGATTTTTATTCACAAAGTATGTAAAAGAGAAGCAGGAAGAGAGTATTATAAAACTAGTTACAACAAAAAAATATGACTGACCCATCTAAAATTCAGTAAGAAGGGTTAAAATTGCTTCGTCTCAAGTGAAAACACAGTTTTTGTGACTCATTCCACTGACTCATGAATATATGTATATTTTCACTATGTCTATAAAAATTCTTGTTTTATCCTGTTTTACAGGAAGCTGGACTTTCTTACTGTGTTACTAGCTGCTGGCAGTGGAAGCACCCAAACCTTTGGCATATTCAGCCTTGCAATAAAATCCAGGGTGTTTCCTAGATACAGTATAATTAACTTCAAATGCTATGTTACAATTATGTTAGGGTGTGACTTAGACAAAATAAAGCACTTCTAAGTGAAGACTGATGTGCAATTCTAAATGCACCCTTTTTTTTGTCTATAGGTACTATAAATACTTTAACATATGATAGATAGCACCAAATCAAGGCAGTTGATGTCCCTTAAATTCTGGATTTTGATTTTACAGCATTAGATAGATTTTTCTTGGTGGTATCTTTTCTTCCCCTTTGATTTAATTTTTAGCTCATTTAAACTTTTGCTGTTTAAGCTGTGAGTAAAGCCTAGCAAGTCATAGCCACCTTTTGCCTAGCTGCATTTAAGATTATGCATTAGGATTTGTTCAATCTCAGTAATTGTGTTGGTTTTGCATGGCCTGGTGTGAGAAGGTGCTGGAAGGTCCAGATGAGCCAATCCCTGATGGATTTGAGAATGGGCATTCTGCTGGCCAAGGCTGTGGTAACATATATAAGAAGGAAATTCAAACAAAGGTGGTTGGGCAGTGTGAATTCCAGCTATAGAAGAGGAGGAGGTGATAACATGAGGGAAACAACACAGAGACACCAAGGTCAGTGCAGAAGGAGGGGCAGGAGGTGCTCCAGGCTCAGGAGCCAAGATTCCTCTGCAGGTGAAGCAGCTGTGCCCCTGCAGCCATGGGGATCCATGGGGGATGCAGAGATCCACCCACAGCCCATGGGATCCATGGGGATGCAGAGATCCACCCACAGCCCATGGGGATCCAGGGGATGCAGAGATCCACCCACAGCCCATGGGATCCATGGGGGATGCAGAGATCCACCCACAGCCCATGGGGATCCATGGGGGATGCAGAGATCCACCCACAGCCCATGGGATCCATGGAGAATGCAGAGATCCACCCACAGCCCATGGGGATCCACAGGGATGCAGAGATCCACCCACAGCCCATGGGATCCATGGGGGATGCAGAGATCCACCCACAGCCCATGGGGATCCATGGGGATGCAGAGATCCACCCACAGCCCATGGGGGATGCAGAGATCCACCCACAGCCCATGGGGATCCATGGGGGATGCAGAGATCCACCCACAGCCCATGGGGATCCATGGGGATGCAGAGATCCACCCACAGCCCATGGGATCCATGGGGGATGCAGAGATCCACCCACAGCCCATGGGGATCCATGGGGATGCAGAGATCCACCCACAGCCCATGGGGATCCATGGGGGATGCAGAGATCCACCCACAGCCCATGGGATCCATGGGGATGCAGAGATCCACCCACAGCCTATGGGGATCCACAGGGATGCAGAGATCCACCCACAGCCCATGGGGATCCATGGGGATGCAGAGATCCACCCACAGCCCATGGGGATCCAGGGGATGCAGAGATCCACCCACAGCCCATGGGGGATGCAGAGATCCACCCACAGCCCATGGGGATCCACAGGGATGCAGAGATCCACCCACAGCCCATGGGATCCATGGGGATGCAGAGATCCACCCACAGCCTATGGGGATCCACAGGGATGCAGAGATCCACCCACAGCCCATGGGGATCCATGGGGATGCAGAGATCCACCCACAGCCCATGGGGGATGCAGAGATCCACCCACAGCCCATGGGGATCCATGGGGGATGCAGAGATCCACCCACAGCCCATGGGGGATGCAGAGATCCATCCACAGCCCATGGGATCCATGGGGATGCAGAGATCCACCCACAGCCCATGGGGATCCACAGGGATGCAGAGATCCACCCACAGCCCATGGGGATCCATGGGGGATGCAGAGATCCATCCACAGCCCATGGGGATCCACAGGGATGCAGAGATCCACCCACAGCCCACGGGGATCCATGGGGGATGCAGAGATCCACCCACAGCCCATGGAAGGAGCCCATGCCAGGGCAGGTGGATGCCTGGAGGGGGATGTGATCCTGTTGGAGACCTGGGGGAGAGAGGGGCCCTGGTTCCAGGCTGGAGCAGCCTGTCCTTGGAGGGCTGGACTCTCTGGAGCAGTGACCCACACCACAGCAGTTTTGGCAGGACTGTGTGCCCGTGGGAGGGATCACACTGGAGCAGTTTGGGCAGGATTGCTGCTGGTGAGGTTTGGGGCCACGCTGGAGAAGGTCACAGAGAAGTGTCTCCTGTGGGAGGGACCCCACGGTCTCACAGGGGAAGGACTCTTCTCCCTCAGCAGCAGAAGGAAACCTCGGGTGATGAACTGACCAGAACCCCCATCCCCACTCCCCCTGTGCTGTCGGTGGGCAGGAGGGAGGGGTTGGGGGAAGAAAATGTCCTTTAAGGGCTTATTTTGCTTCTCATTATCCTCCTCTGACTCTGTCAGTAATAAACTCACTTTGTACCTCTATGTCAAGTCTGTTTTGTCCTTGTAGTGTTTTCTCCTGGTCCTTAACTCATGAAGCTTTTGTTTAATTTTTTCTCTTCTCTGCCCAGCTGTAGCAGGGGAGGCTGAATGAATGGCTCTTCTGGGTGCCTGGCTTTTTTCCTGGTGTCAAACCATTACTGTAAATGGGTATAAAGCTTAATAAAATTAACATGGAAGCTCTCTAGTAGGCACAATCTGACATTATAAGGGTTTGCACATACCTGTTTCAGATCGTTTATAAATGCTATCAGCCAGTCCATTTACATGGATACCCTCCCTTCTAGTTTGCAAGTACAGCTTCCAAAATAATTTTCCTTGTTTCAGTCATGCCAATGGAGCAACCTCTAAAATGTGCCATGAGCTTTACAGTTCTTTTCTTTAGGAAGCATATTCAATCAACCTATTTTTCTTTTCTTCCAACAAGTTGCAACTTGGCTGCTTCCAGGTAAGTTTATTCTCTCCCATCAGTTTGTATGGCTGCCAGGTTGTGATCCAAAGTGCTCAGGTTTCAGTGCCATCTCAGCCCTGAGACTTCACCATTGCCCTCACTTCCATGCACAGGAGAAGGTAAATAGACACTGGTGTCTCTCTACCCTGTAGCCTTGTTTTGTAGGGGCAGCAGCAGCGCTCAGTTATCGACTTCCATTTACTCATCCAGAACATACTGTACCCAACAGGGCTCCCTCCAGGGTGAAAGGCTTTGTTCTAAAATAATGGTCCTTTGTCATTAGCAATTGACACACTACACCGAGAGTCACATCTCAGCTATGCCCTCTGCAATCTGCTTTCTAGAGCACGGATATTTTTTACTTTTCTCATATTCCTTTGTTAGCCACCTTATGCTAGCGAAGGTAGAAGCAGTAGGAAATGTGGATGCACCTACAGAAATGGGCAGAAACTATAGATCAGGCATTTTCATGATAAAGAGTGTTTAGTAGTTACAGTCCAGAAAAAAAGTGAACTGAAATCAAAATATGGATGCATCTTTAACAAGAACTTGTGGAAGGGTTTCATTTATGATCCTATTGTAATTACATGATCTCAGACTCTATAAGTAGTGAAAAAAAAAAATCAATAAATAGGAATTTATTAGTTTTTTCATTACACCAATGTGTTGGTAGAGGAATATGGCAGATCTCCAGGTATTCAAATGCTGCCTACAGCTTGCCTCCCTCCGAGATCCTTTTTCACTTTTGTCACATTTTAAAATGCTCTCAAAGGTGATGATCAAATGAGGAGACAGTAAGGTTTTTAACAAGGCAGTCATTTTTAACTATCAAAGTTCTTTTCATTCTCTACAGATACATATCAAGTGAGACTGGATTTGTAAATTCAGGCCATGGCATTAAACACAAAAAAAAACCCCAAAAATTTCTTGTGACATTATTATTTTGGACTGATTGGATCATTGGACAATGTTCTAAAAATTTTTTACAAGTTTCAGTCCAAACATATCTTTTAGAGAACAGACTTACAACATTACAGACACAAGTTAATCAAAGCAACACTTTCTCTTAGGTTGGTGAGCAGAGGAGGCATATAGGGAAAAGGAAAGAGAGACAAAGTTTCTTTAAACAAGTGCATGCAAAGAACTAGAAAGTACTTTGATACTACTTTTTCCCCGAATAAAAATGTGCTCTCTTTTATGGAGGATGAAGCTGTATCCCTGAGCTTCTGAGTGTGTTAATCCTACACAAATGATGAGTATGGAGCAGGACCAACGATGAAATCTTAC
This sequence comes from Oenanthe melanoleuca, assembly GCF_029582105.1. Classification (NCBI taxonomy): domain Eukaryota; kingdom Metazoa; phylum Chordata; class Aves; order Passeriformes; family Muscicapidae; genus Oenanthe; species Oenanthe melanoleuca. Next base: position 30,346,977 of record NC_079335.1, read on the forward strand.
AACTCTTTGATTTGTTAAGACATGGAACACTATTTTTTTACATGTGACATGATAGATAAAATGCTATGAAATACCAAAGAATGTAAAAACTAGAAGCCAGAAAATGAGTGGTAGACTTTGAAAGTACATCATATTGTGGGAAAATGACCCAAATGTTCTAGTTTTTATGAGGGTGCTTGCTCCCCTTCTGACCTTTTTTCCAGAATTGTATTTGGAACTAGAAGGATATATTTCCCCTTTTGGAAATCTCTTTAAGAAGGCCTGTGGACAACACGTGTTGGATCAAATGTTTCAGAACTTTAAGGTCTTTCAAAGCTTTTTTTTTTTTTTTTTTTTTTTTTTTTTGATATTGCGGTTCTTTTCATTACTACTCATTTTGATGGCAGTTGGGTGAACTGTTTGGGAAAAAATGTGAACCTGCTCAGAGATCATTGGTTAAAAAATCTGAACCAAACTGAAGCACATATTTTTTCATGGTATTTCTATGTTTCTGTTTTAGAAGCTCAGAAGTGCAAGTGGTGTGTGATTTTTTTTGTGTGTACATGTGTCTCTGTATGCTTTTGTGCCTTACACATAAAGACAACGTTTGACTGTGATATAATTAGCCTGAAGCTGACCCACACTTCTATGTAATGATCACTAGGCAGAATGTGACTATCCCAAATAAACAGAAACTCTTTCTGGATATTAAATGGAATTTTGTATTCTTAGTTTATTCATAATTTTGTGCTCTTCTTGCCCACACTGCAGTATTTTATATATATGCATACAGCAAGGGCAAAGTAAAAAATATAAACTGTGTAAATATATATTGTATGTACTTCATGATTTCTGAAATTTTGAAATACATTTCCTGCATAGTTACATTTATTACAGATTGCTCCCTCAGAACTTAATATCTCTATCTTTCTCTTTTATATATATATATATATATATATATATATATATATATGCATATAATGTGGTATCATGCAATGTGGTATCAGATTCACTGGCAAAGATCTATATTCATGAAAGATGACAGAGTCAAACTCTGTACCAATGAGACCATTGTTATATATACAGCTACTGAGGCAATCAACAGAGTTGATTTTGAAAAAAACAACTGAGATAGAATAGCAATGTTAAAAAAAGTAAAATAAATAAATCATTGTTATAAGTGTAATCAACAATTCTTCATATTTTATGGTGGTAAGGAAAGAAGGAATTATTTAATTTAAATAATGGGAAAAAACATTTATATTAGAAGAAAAATATTGGAACAGGTTACTCAGTGAGGTTGAGGAAGCCCCTGCAATGGCTATTTTTTAAGAACATTAGACAAATGTCTGCCAGTAACACTCAGTGTAACTCATCCCATACAGAGCAGGAGTGTAGATTAGATGACCCCTTAAGGTTCTGTCCAACACATCTCCAGGAAGTTCTGATTGAAAAAAACCCAACACAAATATTTATCAGACTTTTTTTGTTCACATAGTTGGTTATTTTATGATTCTATGAAAGAGCAGTGAACTGGAAGGAACTGACAGCAAATGTTTTAATTTGGCAGTTTAGGAGAAAAAAGAACTTTGCACTTATTTAGATGTCTGTTACTGGCAAAAAACACAAATGAAAACTGCCAAAATGTCTTTGAGACAAATTCTCTTTCAAGATGAGACATATGATTAGGTCTACAGCCAATCTCTAAACTCTTTACTTGTGTCTTTCACATTACCACTTTGAAAATCTATTTCGATATACATATGTACACAACAGAGACAGACAGGTGGATATGCACACCCACTTCCTTTAAGCAGTCAAACTGAGAAAAGTATAACTAAAATTTTATTATGCCAGTGCATAAGAATGCAAAGTTACAGTTAGCATTGTTAAAGAAAGCCAGAATAAGGACAATGGTCATATCTATTCATTAGGTGTATTAAACTACTTCCAGCTGATAGCTCAAACTGTACTCATACAGAATTATCTGACTGCCATTACTGGAAGCACCATTACATGACACCTCTGAAGTCAGGAGCTGCACATCAAGTGTTCACAAAAAAAGTTGAAAAATACCAGCCTCTGTTTTGGCTTTTCATGAGAACCAGAGTAGAAAAGGGCTTGGCAACTCCAGCTCCAGGGTGACTACAACTACTTTATTCCCAACACTTTGTGTGGGTGTTGGAGAGAAGAGTCAACCTCATGGGCATCTTGCACTCTTCAAAATGGAGATGCTGAGATTCTTCATCATGTTACAGACATCAGATGGAAGAAAATCTTCTATTCAATGCACATTCGCAATAGCCAGGGAAGTATAACCGTAGCTGAGGGCTGCAATTCTCCACAACAGTCAGAGATGGACTTCCATAAAGCCAAGGACATTCAAACACCAGTAAGATAAGACTTGAGTGCCACACTGGGTGATCCCCAGGTGTATTGAAATTCCAGATATAATACCAATTCCAAAAATACCCCAACCTTTTAGTTCTCTTTTCCAAGTAAATAAATCTAGCTTTGCTTAGAAAAGAGGTTTTGAAAAGAGGCTCTTTCAAGACTCTGCTATTAAGAAATATGATGTCACAGATGGTGGAAAACAGGTATTTACAGCTTTTTTTTTTTTCCCTAAGGCTTAAAGTGGTCAGAAAATTATCCAAGTTACTTAAAGTATTACAATAATTCCTTAATCACTTGCACTCCTTTTCTTCCTACCATCATCAGCAGCAAAATCAAAAGCAGGCATAACAGAACTTTCTCCTGAGAATCCCACAAAACTGTTTCAACATTCTTATTTTATTTATATATTCCAATTGCTTCTTCAGCTTCACCTTTTAACATCCTTTGCCTAACTTGTTTTCAAAATTGTAACTTTATGCATTTAATTTGGCTTTTCTATCTTCCAGTTTTCATTAAAACCTTCACATTCAAAAGTCTTTCAACAGTTCTTTAGGCCAGGAGTTGCTTTAAACTCCTGAATTTCAAGTATAAACTTATTTGGCATCATAAAGTATTAGCACTTAAGAAATGCAATGAAATAAGAACTATCCTTATTATTTGGACTACTAATAACTGTTTGGTCATCTGTTAATCCTTTCTTATTTTACAAAAATGGGTAAAAATGATTTTAAGATATAGCAGTACCAAGCACCATGTTCTTATGAGGCAGGATGCTAACTGATGCAGTTCAGTAAGGCTGTAAACAGTAAGGTTGTAAACAACTGTTACTCTGCACACAAGAAGCTTTGAAATCTCCTCAGAATCCCTTTCTTCTGCAAGCCATGCCAGGAACAATAAGAATTAAGTGTGCTGAAACTTAATATTTTGGAACTGCTCTGGCGTGGGTGTAAGGCAAATGCAAGATGTTTTTGACAAATTCAGGACAAGTAGTTTGCATACAAATGAACAATTTGTTCTTGAAAATGTTCTTTCCATCTTGTGTTACTATTAAGCACAGTCAGGGACAATTGTTGGTATAAATTTTGATGATTATCATGAAAACTTTGGCAGTGAAAACTTTGCGAGGATTTCAGCCCTTCCAACTTTCTGGTCTACATCCGGTAGCAATTGAAAAAAATAACCCCAAAAAATTAACTCTCACACTTTTACACTACATATGGCAAAGGACAGGGTTTTTAGGATCTCACACTGCATAGTCTTACTCATATTACTAGTACTGATCCCTGTGTGGCAGAACTTGTAGCCTCAAAATTTTAGGAAGCTCCATTAGGTAGAACAAAGAATGAATTTCAGGATGAGTCTTCAACATATGACTTTTCAGTGCTTCTAGCAATTTCAGATATTTTGGAATAGCCTTGCACAGAAAATTATTTTTTTTCTGGCTGCAATTTAATCTCCACTTATACTAGAATTTTGAGCTATCAGATACTAACTTGTTTTTGTTCAGATACCAATATGCCGTTGCATTACTGCTGGGCTGGTCAGAGGATACAGTATAGCATTAAAATAATCTTTCTTCTCTTATAGGGGTTTCAAGTCACCTATAGGAGGAAAAACAACACCAGATCCAACAAAAGGTTGGTGATACAAACATAGTCACTATCATATACCAAATGAGTGCTTTTATCACGTGGCTGTGGCATTTCCAGTCCTACAGCAAGAGCTCTGAGGCAAGATTTACTGTAATGTCAAGCCATGGCCCCAGGGTTTTAAGCAGCTTGATTAGAAGATTCATACTGTCATATACTAGGATCTGCTGAGTGCAATGAAAGGTTAGTATTTCACACAATGATTTGCAAACCTCCAGCTGAAATCTAGTAGGTTTTGGTTTTCTTTATTTTTTTTTTCTTTTCTTTTTTTTTTTTTTTTTTTTCTCTTGGGGGAAGTGGAATGTGCGTATTTTTCCTCCAAGTTTCACTTCTGGTATTGTTTGCAATTGATACCACAACAACTTCTGGTCAACATGTGATATGTCCTTTTCTAAGCAAACAACAACATACTCACTCATAGTAAACTTGTTTCTGGTATGTCTCGAGTAAGAGTACTAAACCTAAAGTTTATCTTCAAGGTAAACTTATTGAAATAAGATTATAAATAAGGACAGATCTCTGAATGTTTCATGTAAAGAAAATTGAAACTAGAAGCTATAGTCAGATATTTCACCCCTTTATGAATGGTACAGTTCTGCTTCAAGATAAAAGAGGATCTCAGAAAAGGACATTCAAGTGGGAAAAACAGCTTGATTCAGTCAGGTCCAGATAAAAGGAAGGTTGTTTCTAAATCAAAAATGCAAGCTATCTTTCAAGACTCACTCATGAGTGTTCCCCCAATCTTGTTGACTGTTAGATGCTACAGATTCCTACAGAAGTTACAGAGAAATTTTGCTAAAATCTTTAATGTATATTAAAAATATCCAGAAGATTTTACCTTTGTGGTATTTTTTCCAATTTTTTAGATTTATTTTTTTATTTTCTCCTTTTTTGGCAAGGCATTTAGGTGAAGTATCAGAACTGTAACTGTCAATGAACACTTTTTTATTCTGCCCCTCCCCCTCATTCCTTCCAAAAAGTAATTTTTCTGAATAAAAATCTACCCCATTTGACATGGGAAGTGTGACTGCTATCAAGTGGGAGGGTATCAAATAATTTACCCCTTTATCTATTCTCAATCGTCTCTTTCCATTTGCTTTACTTGCAATGTAAGATATGCTACTTATTTTGGGAGATAAATTCTTGGAGATGCAATATAAAAATTGATGTTTTGACTAGATGCATTATTTAGAAATATTTGTTTGACTTAGCAGTTATTAACAGCTTTTGACTTAACAATTATTAACAGTATTCCCAAGTATACTATTAAGGCCATGTCACCTTATGCAGTTATACATTCAACTCTAAAATGTTACTGAGTATTTTTTTCCTGTAAGTCAGCACCTTTATTAAAAGAAAAAAAAAATTACAGGATTTTCCACCATGTTCTGAAGATCTACAGGGGTAGGTGTTCTTGTAAATTGCAAATCTTAGGGCTGAGAGATATCACCAAATACAAACCATATAACTTTCACAGATTAAGCCATAAACTAAATAGTGGTGCAAATAAGAAGCCAACACAGTCTTTAGAATAGTCACATGAAGCAGTCTGACTGTCTAATAAGCTGCCTGGCTGGCCAAGAATACTACTAGGAAAAAAAAAAATCACACTTCAAAGAACCAGGAGGGTGTCTTCAACAAGTCAGAAATTGGTTTTTGACCTTTCTGACTCATGTAAGCTTTCAGGATTCCCACCTGTGGTTTCTTTTCCAAATGATTTGATGATAAAAAGATAATATTTTTTTTCTTTTGAATGGAAGAAACTCCTCCCTTTTTGGATTGGCTATAACACTGCTGAAGCCAGCTCTCTCTAGTATTGCCCTTTCAGGGGTAGAAATGAGGACTGCCTGTTACATTTCTCTGCATTGCATTTACTACAGACTGAGTAGTAGAAATATTAACAGCCTGAGTAGTAGAAATCTCCACTGTAATTGCACATCAGTATATAGTTACTACAAAATGAACACTACAACCAGTTTAAGGTTTGGGGTGGGTGGTGGGGTGGTTTGACATTAGATAAATTCAGCATGAATAATGGTTTGTTTTTTTAAAGAAATAAGACATGAAGTTTAAAATGCAGCATTGCCTGAAGCTGATATTTTCAAAAGGCAAGTTAAAGTTTGGAGTCTGCCATTTTCAACAGCTGGGACAGAAGCCTGATTTTTGCAAGTGCTGTCAATCATGACCCTTTTAAATGGGCACTATCAATCTGAATAAAAAATCCCAAATAGCTGGCCAGGCTCTAAATCTTGGATTTAGCCCGTTTAGGGGTTTATTTTTGCTTTAATGCAAAATGCCAATAAAAGCAAAAGTCAGGAATAACCATTATTGTACTCTGTTTTTAATTATATGGAACATGCTAACTGAGTCTTCAAAAAGTATTCTAAGGTATTCTAAGCAAAGCCTACGTGGTGCTCGGGTCAGAGGATCTGCATATGCTTAAGATGCTTAACACTTCACAAAACTAAACATCTGGAAGTATCCTGCTGTAGAAATAGATTAAAACATAAATTGGAAAGAAAATGCAAGTAATAAGAAACACCAGAACTTAGACTCATTTGGAACAAAATGACTGAACAAAAGATTGGAATCCACAACTGAGATAAAACTAGCGGGTGTCTTGTTAAAACCCCCCACAGGATGCTAAGCAATTTTTTTTTCAAAATCCTTCATTTTTATTGAGAACAAGATAACCTTCTCCCTCAATTTGTGATCTCCCTGCAAATAATCAAGAAGATTACAACTTCTTTCTGTTTTTAACTTTCATCCTGCTGAGAAACTCTGAAACACTTTCAGCAGGTCGTCCAGACAGTACCAGTCATTATGTATAAGAAGAAGCAGTCTTGAAGTAGTATGTATGAGAATGGAAAACAATTTTGATGGTAGGAGCTTAAAAATCATACAGAATATTGCTGAAAGTGCAGTACACAGTAGCACTGAGGATATTTGTGAAGCTGTGGAAACAGAGTAAAAAACTCAGTTGTTGATTCCAGGATGTACTTTGTCCTTTTTCTTTCTAAAGTATTTGCACTGCTTTACAATGTAAATAATGTTTTCCTTTACCGTAAAGCTCTGGATTGTCTTGCATTTTTGTAACACTTTCCCAAAAGGCTGCTGTCTCCTTCTACCTGTGGTATCTAAGTGGGCCTATGGGGAAAGTTTCTTTTGCTAGGACTCCCCACTTCATTTTCTGTGATGGAGGAACACTTGTGGGTCTGCTCTGCTTCACTTTTCTCCTTTTTCCCCCAGAATCAGATTTCTGACCAACAGCTTCCACATGTCCTGCCTCTCTATCTTTTGGTGTTCCGGGTGTGTTAATTGTCAAGAAGAGGGTGAAAGGCATTAGTGGGATACCAGCTCATCCCCATGTTTTTACTGTGGCTTGAGCATCCACTAGCATCATTCTGGCTGCAAGGATTTTCAGGGGGGAATTTACTGGGTTGCTAGGACAAAAACGCAAGGAAAACCTAACTGGAATTTGAAAAATGTAAGATGAAGAAGCACATTTCCTAGCTAGATCCTTTTTAACCTCTATTTTGCAGAATTTTATTTATATTTTGTAAGTGATTTAGAGGAAATTTTATACTTATTATCTAGACAATTCATATGAAAAAACTTCAAATTTTTAAAAGAAAAATCAAATACTTTTCTAAACTGCAGGGATCAACTTCTATGCTAACTATTAATAAGAAAATGCTTAGGTCAGGATGTAAAATCTTTGAATATGGCTCCAGAATATTTCAGATATTTAAAATGCCCTATTCAGTGTTTATGACTGTGACATAGTACAGCAAAAGTAACTTCAATGTATTGTGAATATGCCCAAATACAGCTCCCAGTTTAGTTCACAGAAAAACTCCCACTTACATTACTGAGAGCAGGAGCAGGCAGCCCTAAATTAGTAATAGCTGATGTGTCATTAGATTTATCCTCTGCAGCCTAGGACCACTTCTACCATGATTCATTGCAGGTTCCAACGTAAATTATGAATCCTGGACAAGCTGGTAGTTATACATTGCAAGTTGCAATGACTGGAATTTGTGTTCAGCTTCTTGTTCTTTCTTTTAAGTGTGGACATCAGGTTAACAGTAAAAATACTGTTTAAATTCCCACCTCCCTGCTCTTGTTTTATCAGCATCCAGTATTGTTCCTTCATTTGACGGAAACTTTCGCCCATCTCTAACCCCTGCACTGCAATAATATAAAATTCAAAAATTAAATTCTCAGCCTTCCCCTGTGCTCAGTTGGTGAGTTTTGTTACCAAAGTGTTGAATGCAGCCCTAGAGCTGGCCAAGTTCAGTGCAGAGTAAAGTGATTTCCATGTTGCTTGTTCTGTGACTCACTGTGACCATAATGAAGCGTGGGTTTGGTATGGTTTTCAGAGAGCTGACCTTGCATCAAAATCTGTTCTCATTAAGCAAAATTCCCAGTGAAATTCAAAGCACAATTAACGACCACAGAATTTTGCCAAAAGCAGTAACCACTAAACTAAATGAGACAGTGCTGATTATGCAAATAAACAGCCACCCTGGAAAGCTTGCTTATTGTCTAAAACAATGCATTTCAAGGATTATTTATGTTATGATACTGATCAGAACTAGAATCTTATTATGCTAGATCCTATATAAACACAAATTACAGGACTGCAGTGTGATTTGATATAAGATTCAATAAGTAACAAAAAAGGGTCTCAGGTCTGAGGGAATTTGTGTGTATCCAGTTTATTCATTATCTAATAATATTTATAGTCTTTAAAACTTTGTCTCTAGTAATTGAAGGACAGCTTGAAACTGAAAATAGCTAACTCAGTTCTGGCAATTTAATTAAAGGTTTTGCCATGTGAAAGCTGTTAATTCTGAAAGCATATTTATTTCATTAAGGAAAACGTGAACTTTTTATTGGATGCAAAAGTAGGGCATACAGCACATTTCAGTGCATGACACTTTCACACCAAAGTCTTTAGCAAAACTAGAAAATCTTGCACAAAACACTCAACTGTTAGTTGTAAATTACTGCAATGTGCACAGAGATTACAGATTCAGTGTCTCAAAAGACATACCACTGAAGGAACCATAAAGCAGGAGAACAGGTGTTTCACCTTGGAAAGAAAGATTTATCTCTTATCATTTAAAAAAAGAAAGTGCAAAAGCCACTTCTGAGTCTCAGTCTGTTATCTCTTCTCCTCTCTGGTTTACATATATACCTATTTGCTTATTTTAAAAGTAGTTTCTGTCTTCTTTCTCCCTAGGAAATCAAAAAACAGAAACTTGAAGTGGAAATGGTTTACTGGCTATATAAGGGAAACAGTTAAATTCTCCAAGTTCAAAATGCTGTTTCATGCACAAAATGATCTCAAAAAATGCTATTTAAGAAACTACATTCCTGCAGATGCAGAAAACTTAAGAGTTCAGTCCCAAGATAAAATCCACACCAATGAGAGAAACAGACAACCAAGCTGCCAGTAAGAAATACAACGCTTGAGTGATACTCATCACAACAGCAGGTTACACAAAAGGATCTTTGATCAGAAGACTAATGGTAAAAAATTATAGCTTCCCTTTAAATGCTATGGGCCAGCAGATCTGACCCTTACTATATGTAGTGAGCTCTGTATTGTTGGAATCTTAAATTCTTCAGCAACACAATGAGCTAGACTGAAATACTGTAATAGGCCTTGAGCTTTCCTTCTAAAGCATCCACATGCTATGCCTGGACGGACTGCCTGTCATAACTGTCCAGTGGCAGTGAATACACATCACACACTACATTTTTAAAATATATAGCACTCCAGTATTTTAATCAACAACACTGTACACAAAAAAGGCCAGACAACAGATTGGAGTTTCTCCCAGGAAATATTAGCTTCACACTTTCCTTTTTTTATCCAGGTGTTTTTATCTTTTTGTCAGTAAATATGATAAATATTTTGGAGCTTAAAATACTTTTCATTCATCTCTCCTTTCTCTGGGTTCTATAGTCAGGGAGCAAGAAATTGGGGAATTTTTTATGGGGACAAAGAAACCCCCAAAGGAATTAATTTTTCAAAGGATTCTCTTAGTGAATGACTATTGCAAATGCCTGTCTAACAAAAACATTGCAGTCTATTAATCTGTTATTCCCTATAAATTTGGAACTTAAATATATTTTTCATTTAAAATAATTATGAAAGCTACTGAGATATTGTTTTGTTTTGCCTTTCTCAGAAAAGGACACTTTTTAGCTGTTTTAGGGAAAATTTTCAAAACAATTAATGGGACGTATATATATTAACCCAAACAACAAAGTTTAATATAATTTCATCATGATGATCTGCATAAGGAAGCAAAGTAGGAAACATACCTTGTAAATTCTACCTTTCCCTTCTACCTTAAGCACCATTTTGGAAATATAGCTCAGAACAATCTTTCAAAGGAAGAAATATTCCACGTTTTCACCCATAATAAAAGAATATAGTTATAAAGCTTCTCAAAAATAGCAAACAAGTAATGATGCATGGCTGCCTTTGCTTGCCACAGGTTGCTGTCCTACATGAACAGAGTATCATCTTCCTGCCTTAGTGAACACTGCATTACAACAGACCATTTCCTGCATGATCAATTATCCCATTATAGTGTAAAAACAAAATTAAAGTAAAACTAAACAGTATTAGGGTTTTGTGTATTTTTATAGAAAACAAAGCTGATACAGCTTTCTCAGCTGAAACTGTAGCCAATACTTATACAGTCTAATATTGTTTACAACAGGTTCAGCCATTGCACTGCACTTGCTTTTCAATGGATTAGCTAAAAGACCATCAGCAGATTAAGTTTTTAAAGCCAGTCCTTTAACTTGTTTAGAAAGGACTGGAACAAGTTCCAGGATTTTCCTCTATAATAGTACCTCTTTAATATAGAAGCCAACTATAAATTGTGAAAACACACACTGTGGACTGTACTGACATTCTTGCTAGGCTGTGGTTATGGATGTGGTAGGAAGGAGATGCATACAAAAAGAAGAGACTGGAAGTATTTCCTGCATGCCTGATCATTTCCTGCATTGCCTAATTCAGTGACACTCTTAAGTTCTCTCCAGAGGACTTTGCTGAAGTCCTGAGACAAATACTTGAAAATCTTTGCTATCTATGGATAGCAAAAGTTAGTCTTGGAGCATTTTTTTAGCACTTGTTGGCTGAGCATTTTTTCACTGCTTCTGAAATAATATAGTACATGCTACAGTTAAAGTTTCAAAAGTTCATGTATAAATTACTTTCAATAACACAAAGTTGAACAGGAGAATGATAAAGTAAATGCTCCATTGTTGCAGTTATTAACTCTGAAAAAGGTTCATCCAAAAAGAGAAGAAAGGAATTCTGGAGGAAATGGATCATGTAGGACCACCTTTTTTTCAGCAAATATCAGTGAAGGAAAAGGTTCTATGTCCAGCTCTGGAAGAGAAGGGCCAACTTAGCTCTCACACATACTGCTGTAAAGCTGGAGACAATCCAACCAAACCACAGTGAGGAGCAGCTGATGGCAGGTGCACCAAGGCCAAAGTTTTTCATGGAAACACATGCATACATGCAGCACTACCACAAAAAAAGCAGTATAATGCAGCAGATAGGTTCAATACTACCTCAGAGTTTTTGCTTTGGACTCTACATGCAGTGAAATCAAACCTCCAGCTGATGCAAAAGATCTGTGTGATTTTGCAATAGTGTTTGTCTATTTGTTTAAGGACTTCTTTCACACAGTCTGTAGAAAAACGAGTTGATACTAATTCATATGCCACACTGTATCTTCAGCTAAAATGCTTACTGCTTGTGCATTCCTGCTTCATTTTGCATAAACTGACATCATATACTGACAGAGAAAGAGGGCCAATGTGCTTCTCAGAAACAAGTAGCCATGAGACTTTACCTGCCACTACAGACATGCACATGCACACACATGTACACACATGCACACACACACACATACACACACACATGCACGCACATACACACACGCATGCAAAAAAAAGCAAAATCGACTCTGCAATTGCAAGAGTCGCAATTTACCATGGAAGCCTCTACTTAATATTCCGCTTGATCTGCCAAGTTTATAGCCTGGCAAATCTGAATACAAATGTCGATGCAAATGAGGATTCATTATTCTTACATCGTCTTTGTGTTGAAGCTTAATGTAACTTGGTTCCTGTGGTTGCTCAGGGAATGTAGATTGCAAGACAGGAGGAAAAAAAAAGCCTCGACAAAACCCAGAGAAGCAAATAGGGAAAAGAAAAGTAACAGAAATGGAAATAAATGGAAAAAAAATATGCTAAGGTTTCAGACTAGCAAAACATCAAACCAGTGCATTACATTCTCCCCCTATTTTCTTACATAAGATACATTTGCTTACCATTATCAGCATAGAAGGAGTTAACTAACCAAGACCATTCTCCACAGAGTCAAAACATAACAATCCTCCTTTTACTGATTATACAATATTGTGCCCATTGTAAAGTCAGTGCCCCATTTATCTGAAAATTTTAACATTCTTTCATAATTATAGAGCTCATCGGCTGGTAGAACCTGTACATTTAGATCTGTGAGAAGATTATAAATGAATTTAAAACCACCCCACCATTTCTGCTTCTTTCATTATAAATTACTGCTGAATAATTCAAAAACACGTTAAGAAAACTACAGTACGATTAATAAACTATACAGTGAAAATCACAATAGTTTAAATCATACATTTATTGTCCCATTTATAGCCCATCACAAGCAAGGGTTGAAAAGTACCAAATTAGAGAAAACATGAAATGCTGCAAAATTATAATTAGATCCTCGGTGCCACAGAGTACATTGTTCTGATGAATCTTTTGTACGGCTAGCTTATGCTTACATATAAATACCTTCTCAGTAAATAAAAATGTACTGTAGGCTTGACTTTTAGAGAAGCTGTAAAGCTTAGCATATGCGATGATCCCAAAGTCAATGCTGTAAGGCTTGCTTCTTCATCCATAAATAAAGCACATTTGCATCCATTCAGTCAAATTAGCTCCATATAAAAAGGTGGTTATAATTAGCTCCTCTTTCAGGTTCACGGTTAAAACTCAAGCGTGCCTGCCGTCTTGATTAAATCCACCATCGTCTTCCAATAGCTAGTGCTAATTCTTCCAAGGAAATATTCAGTTGAGGTGTTATTTTATTCTGCACTGCTGTTAGTTGTCTAATTTACGCCAAGTCCCTGCAGTGCTTTCCTTAAGCCATCCTCTTTGTCTTGCCTTTGAAATTTACCAAATCTTACAAGAAATCAATACTTAATTGATTATTCACTTTTCTGCAGCTTCAAACAGCAAGCACGCATAAGATCCTGGAGTAGTCACCCGATTTCCAATGCAGGAGGTTGCTTGGTGGCAGGGATCTGCAAGTATCCAACAGCAGGCATTCCACGGAGCTGTGCAGTGGCGTACAGTGCCAGCATCCAATAAAGAAAACGAAGATACTCTAACGAAGCAGGAAAAGTTCCCATGTGAGACAGATCCATATCAATGCTTTAAATAAAAAGCGGAGGCACTGGCTTTCAGATAGAAGAGCACCATTCTCTTTGCAGCTATCCCTCTGTTCTTTCCTTACCCTTTTCTTCCCATGGCACTGGAGTGGAATATCCAAAGTGCCACCGAACTCACAGAACTCCACGTCGGAACGGGGGTGAGGCTCGTGCTGTACCTCTGACATAGAATAAGGATGGCAAGCACGTAACATTACGAAATGTAGGACAAATTCAGGCGAGAGAGAGAGAGGGAGAGCAAGAGACAGATGGCGGATCTGGCTGGGAGCCAAAGCCAGTGAAATGAATTACATTGCTGAATAACTGTACACCATTGATTCTGCCACTTGTTGCTGCATGGCAAAAAAGGGCCCTGACGTTGGCAGGAATCTCCTCGCGTGTCACGCGTGCCGCAGATAACTTTTCACACGAAACTCGCTGCACCATCAACGACACGCTATGTGTGTGTGTGTGTGTGTGTGTGTGTGAGAAAGTGAGTACGTGTGCATGAGGGAGGAAAGCAGAGAGCCAGAGTGCTTGTGGGGGGTGTGTGGGTATGTGCCTGCGTGCCTGGGGTGTGTGCCTGCGCGCGCGCGTGGAGGGGAAAACAATCACTGCAATCCAGCCATTTTGTTTAATGAAGAATGGAAGGCTGGCATTCAGAGACGTGGTTATGTGCCGCATATTAATGTGTGCTCTGTAGACATCCTCCCCCTTTTTAGATGAGTGGCACAGGAATGAAGCCCTCTACAGAGCAGCCACCGTGGGAGCAGGAGCTCGCAAGGTAACATATCATCGCCGAACCTACGGACGTGGCACCGCCGCTCCGCAGAAGAACAAGTTGCTGTCGATGAGGAGGAAAACCTGGTCCCATGGTTCTGATGTTTGGGTGCTTTCAAAAAGATAGCCAGAGTGGAAGCAGATTGTTCAATAAATGCTTCGTACCCAGGATGAAGGCAGACATTATGGGATGCCCAGGGGGCTTTGGAAATCAAATACAATGTTTGAGTAGCACAATTTGAGGTACATTATAAAAAAGCAATTTGAATTGCCAATGAGGCGACACATATCTGCATGCTAATTAGACCTGTGTCAAGCTTAGTCTGCCGGGTTGTGTTGATGGCTAGGAATGCGCTTGTAACTCTGCTGAGAGATTGTTTCTGCATAAATTATCAGCTTTGTCCTACTGATCATTTTCTGCAAACAAACATGAAATGTAAGATCAAAAGGCAATTCTGAAATTAAAATTATTGATTGATAAAGCCTAGATCCCAGAATCTAATTAGAGGAGGCACAAACAAAAGCTGATATTATTACAGATTGTGCCTGAGCTAGCAGCCAGATTGTGCAAGGCTTGTAATTTATCTTTGTTTATGCAGCCAGGATATTAAAAATGTAATTAAAATGGTAAAATGATCTGATCAGAAATAGCCACCTAGTGGCAAGTATATTATTTTAAATGGATTATAAAAACATTGATCTGTGCAAATAAAAGGTTTTTTTCATGACAAACATAGCAGCTCATTGAAATTTGCTGAGCAATTTGTCTTTTGCTAATAAGTTGTCTTTTGTGTTTTGTTCCATAGATAAGCAGCATCATTTATAACCCTCATTTGCACACTAATAAACATTCTGTTATTACAGGTGGTGTTGGGAACATCTTTCATAAATTATGGCATATGAAAATGGAAGAAAACAATAAACCCTTTTCTAGACACGCACTATATACATTTTGTAAAATTAGAATATTCATCTGACAGCAGCAGCAGAAGTTGCTTATTAAATCACTCTATTGCTCTATTTAAACTATGAAATGGTAGAAACATTGTCAATATGTAATTCAGCTTCCTGCCTATTTTGGCTACTTAGAAATGCTGCACAAAACACAGAGGGCCTAATTTACTAAGTTTGTGCAGATTCAATTACTAAATTTCATGGCTATAAAGAGGTCTTTGTGACTTATGCATTTTTACCCTCATTTAGTACCTTTCTAGAGTTGCCAAGTGGATTAAGCATTAAAAAAACCGACTGTTTAATTGCACATGGTATAGAAATGGGTTTTGAAATTTCTCTGCAATCAAGAGCTATGGACAGTGAAACGGCCAAAGGAAGTTCTGTCATATGTTAATGAAGGTAGATTATTAAAAAATCCAGACTATAAACAGTTTTTCAAGAAAATATATTCAGAAGCTTGTAAGTTTCATGAGCAGGGCTTAAGTCATGTATTTCTTCTTGTTTCAGATTTCCACATGAAACCACTATGGAAATGCTCAATTCCTTTTAAAGAAATTCACAATTTAGGGTCCTGTCAGCAGCTCTGGGGTCTTTTGTTAGGTGCACTTAAAATGCCAGATTAAATATTAATATGTGGTTAGAGTTGTGCTATTTTGCAAGCCCTGAAACCCTATTAGTAAATCATGATCTGGTGACTGATGCAAGAAATTTCAAGGCACCAAGAGTGCAGATTGCCCATCAATCTGATGGATCACTAATTTTTACTAAATCAGGCCCTTGGACTTTTAGCTGTAAGCAGATGTATGTTTCATTGTGACGGGAAAAGCAGTCCAAATAACAGAGCAATTTTCTGCACTGAATGTGTATCGTAACAGGCAGAGTTGTTTTGCATAATCAGTAAGTTATTTGAATACAAGTGTTCATTTAACTGGCTGTGCATGACTGATGCCGTCCTTGAAAAAAAAATAAAAAAAACAACACATTTTGAGCTAGAAGAGAAAGTTGCATTGTTTTCATAGAGTAGTACTAGAATTCGAAAACAGTGTAGTAGAGCTCCAGAAGGATGCTGGAAAGGAATGCCCAGGCAAAAGCAGTCACATAGGCTCACCCATCCCAAGGAGCTTTACCCTTCAATAAGCTTCATCAACCACTGACAGTAAGTCATACATGATCGGATGAGGAAATATCAGGAAGAATCCTTAAGGATCAGGCAAAGGAAAACGAAACCCAGAAGAAGATGGGAAACAATCTGAGTAAAAATACTGGATATACTATTAGATTATAAGCTACTGATGTAGACAAGAAATATTAATCCTGACACATGACACACTTAGCTGAGTTGTAGCCTTTCTAACCTCTTTCAAAAAAAGAAACCACCTCTGAAGCTAAATCACACACTCTTTTATTGACAATCTTCATTTCATACAGATGAATCTTGATTTCTAGTTCCTTATAATACAGATTTAAGCAACTGACTTAGGTCTTTAATAATTATGAAGAGTTTCATGTGTGCAGGTATTAGCATAGCATATATTGCCTCCCAATTAATATCTGTGTTTTTTGCTTTCATATCTCCTCTCTCTCTCACTTTTTAGCAGTCTGCTTACACTCATATGGAACTCAGCATTAGCAAGAGACCTCTCCATATCTTCTCTGCCATTGCTGCTTGACAAACATTGAGTAGTACAGATCTCAGAGACTGATAAGTCGTGCATATATTTGTATCTTTCTCAGGTTACCCTCTTTAAACACATATAAAAACTGCTTAAGAGAAATCCCAATCTTAATCTAAAATAAAACACAATTAATACATTCAAGTTTTATTTTTTGGATGAAATCTACAATTATAAGTCTTTGCAATTAATGTATTGAAATCAGAACATATAGCACATGGCTTTGAAAAATAAATACAGGTACAATAATTCAAGGCTTTCCCAGGTTGATGGACAGCTGAAAAAACTATTGTTATTTTTGCTCTGGTGGACATTTTTACTATTTTCAAATACTAAAGAATTTCTTTTATTTAAAGAGAGCTATCCAGATCAATAGGCCTTCTGGTATTGACATTGTGAAGTAATATGCAGCAACACCAACCATCCTGAAACATTCCAGTGGGCTTTTAATGTGAGTGAGAGTCTGCTGGGAGCAGCCTCCCTGACTGAGGCACATGCAGGGTGTTCTAATTTCCACTAAGCCCTGATCAATGGGAATTTATTACCACTTATACAAATAGAAAGCCAGACAGTGCACTGAACTGCCTTGAATGTACAGCCCACATCAGAAAGATACATAAACATTAAAAGTAAAGCAAAATAGTAAAACAATATGTGGACTTCTTTTTCGACCTCCTGTTCCACAAAGCCAATGCTTTGCTACTACATCCTGTGAAAATACAAATGCTGACAGAAGAAAGCTTGCACGTACTTAATGGTGTTCCAGAGTAATGTACGTATCATTGTTCCTGAACTGTAGTTCCTATTGTGCTCTGTGTCGTGCTCATGTGTTTACCAAATGTCAGAAACCTCCTTTACAGGCTATTAATACTATTGTGGTCCCTCCAACATGCACACAAATACACCCACTCCTCTCACCACACACACTTTCTCACTGTCCATCAATATGTTGCAAAGTCTGTGTTTCATTACCATATCATATGGAGTATTGATTCCTGTTCCAAGCTAAATAATGTTGTTTTTTAAAAGATCTTTTACCCTTTAAGTGGGGTTTGCTAACCAAACCATAGACTGGTAACAAAGATGTATTATAGAATTTGATACCATATGTACTTTGGCAAATGCCAAAACCAGTAACTTAGGCAGAAATTTCAATGTTTAATTCAAGCTTTACAAACAGGAAAATTGTGCACAATATCCAGTTACATACATTCCATGTTAAAAAGGGAAACATTCGTAATAGACCTTTCAACATAATAAGATTCAGGCCCAAGCAGTAAAGAAAATGATTACCAGTTTTATTAGGCTTCAACTAGTTTCCATACCAGATCTAAAAAGTCACCTTGCACCTATATAAAAAGGATTATTTATGTATTTATCTGTACATGTGTCCTCATCAGGCACTGTATACAATCATTTCATGGCATTCAGATTCAGCACAAAAACATCAAGGCCTACGTACAAATATTATTACTATAATGGGTTTTCATTTCTAGAGGTCATCAGGGGAAGGGATTAATTTTGCTTGCTTTATTGTACACACAGAACAGCACACAGGGTCATATTACAATGCCTTTATCTGGAAAATCACATTCAGCTGTAATGAGAAAGGCTCTTCTTAAAACAATTTTACAATTTTTGGTGTATTAACTGTATTTTATTTCATTTCTATATTGCTTTCCTTTGTGCACATTTATTTCAGATATCATTAATTGATTGTTAGTGATATTTACAATAATGATTTCAGGTCTCTTTTCAGTTTGTTGAGAACTCTTTTCATTTTTTAGACTCCTTTTATCAGTAGCGATATGAGAACATTTTGTATGTCTAAGTTGTCACAGAAATTTTTTGAAAATTGTATAAAAAACTTAAGATCTGTTTACCTTGACAAAAATACTCCAAATAGATTGCATTTCCTTACAGTTTCTATATATCCTACAGAAAACACTCTTTGGCCAATGATGTACAGACAAAATTTTATTTTTCCCTTGCTTCTTCAGAGAATGGCTTATTAAGAGCTATTATTTGAATGAGACCATGCTGCATGAAACTGATATTCTCCTACACAAGGGACTTCATTTTTGCTCACATCAGATGATGTTGTGAAGCAGGTTTTGTAAAGGCAAGGTCAGAGGTAGCAGGAAAGCAAAACCAAAAGGTCATGTCATGCAATGTCCAGGAATAAACAGATGTAAACAGTATCCATTTAATGCATATGCAATTAACAGTCACATTTTAGCCAGGAAAAGATTATATTTTTAGTCCATTTTCAACAAGTTTCAAAAATCGGTGAGTGAAAGTCCAACAGAGCCAGGATGGGCTGCAGATTGCAGATTACCAATAGGACAAGACAAGATAAGAGAAAATAATTTCTTTAATAAAATATGAAGAAATGTGAGATGAGAAACAAAATCAGAAACTGAATAGAACCACTGAATAAAGACACAAATTCTGGAACCAAAAAGAAGAAAAGGGAAAATGTAATGCCTATAGCATTTCCTATATGTTTTACAGAGAATATTCATTTGCACAGGCAAAATTTGTCCTTCTTTAATTATGGTTGTTAAAACCTAGATTTTGGTCAAATTAGAAAACTTATTTTCCCTTGGTTTCCTCAACAGGGATAAAAGAAGTAGACTTTAGTCTACTGCAAAAATAGATTGACCAACCTAGAGAAGTTCCATGAATATTCCCATGCTTAGCATTAATATTATTTTGATTTATTTTGTCTTGGCAAAGAAGCTGAGTAGCAGCAATGTCATGATTTCAGAGGCCAAAAACTGTCCATAAACCTTACAAAAGCACTGGAGAACTGCACAGACCCACAGCACTATTGGAGGATAAAACACATGCTTCCTTTCCCTAATGCACCCTCTCTCTGGCTTTGCAGATTAGCAAGGAACCCATTCTCCCAGACACTGTCATTTTGGAGCATCGAAGAAAATTCTTGGCACTGAGGAACACAGGTGGAAGCATTCTGGCACTGGAATCATGAGCACAACTGAAGGAACTGTGTGTCCTTTCCCATTCTTGCAAGGATGTCTCAGGGACTCCACTGGCTCTTATGCATTGGGACTATTTCTCACTCTGGAAAGGTCCCACTAAACTTTTTTTTTTTTTTTTTTTCTTCGCCATAATATAGCCAAGCAAAATTCTTATTGCTGTGTCAGACTCCACATTGTGTAAGAAGCACACAAACAAGTGCCCCAGGAGTATCTGCTTTCAGCCATAACTGTAGTCTATTCAGGACTTGCAGCCCACATATTTGTCACTACCTTTTTTTTTATAAAATATGTATAATAGAAGTACAGTCTTTTGTAGACCAACATAGGTTTAAGACTGTAAAGGCTTTGTATGTTCCTAAGCAAAATATGCATAGGAAGGAAAAGATGATAAATAATTGCATTCTGCATTCATGTTGAACAATGGTAAAGGCTCAAATTCTGTCTAAACTTGCAGAGCCATCCTGCCATTAAAGTAAATTGTATGAACTCATTTTAAAGAATCTCATTAATAGTCCCCTGCTTCTCCAAACAGACATATTTAGCATCAAAAGAAGAAACAAATAGTGACACACTAGAAAGAATTAATAGAAGCAACTTTATTGCAGAATATAAAATTTTCTTTACTGGAGTTTTTATGTACAATCACACACAAGAGAGCTTCTATACGACCTTTACCTTTCCTATTGCTTAAAAAGTTCTTAAAAATTCAAGACAAATTTCTGAACAAGTCAAAATCAAAAGCATTTAAGATGCTAGTTGAATCAGAAAAATAAATACAACAAGAAGTAGAGTAAAATCTAGAGGTTTTAGGGATTTTTAACATTTGTCTTCAAATACATTATCTTTCCAAGCCAAAGGGATATGGACCTTAGTCTTCTGGGTATTCAAAGGTGCCACTTCAAATTTAAAAGGTCTGATCCCATTTGACCCTTGATCTTAGAGTACAACAGCACATTGGCACCAGTCCTCAGCCTCACACTGAGATCCCAAATACCATCATGTTCAGTCACAGGAGATGCCTCCAGTGGGCTGGAGGCTTTTGGCTTCCCAGCTGTTGATTCCTTTAAGCCAGGGCCGTACTCTACCCTCTCCAGTTATTGTCCTTGGATGAGTTAGTGGAATTGTGTACTTTCTTAACTAGGAATTCTACACTAATTTGGACTGGAAGGGACATTCTCATGAAGAATTTCTTATGATCCAAATGAGCCTCTGACCCATTCTATTCAAACACAGCCTTTCACAAGGAAGTCAATAGAGTGCAAGGCTGTGAGAACACAGGAAAACCCAGCACCCCAAAATTGCTGGTTTAGACATTGTGAGGACTCAGAAAGAGATACAAAGGCCAATTGGCACAGTCCCTCTCTTTTAGGACTTAACTCTTTTACCCTCCAGAACAAGGGGGCTGCACTCAAGGTGTCTGTTCAAGATTTTCACTTGCTCATGCAAACTCCTGATCTTCCAGGAATATGGCA
This sequence comes from Oenanthe melanoleuca, assembly GCF_029582105.1. Classification (NCBI taxonomy): domain Eukaryota; kingdom Metazoa; phylum Chordata; class Aves; order Passeriformes; family Muscicapidae; genus Oenanthe; species Oenanthe melanoleuca. The sequence continues at coordinate 30,368,395 of NC_079335.1, forward strand.
CAGGCCCAAGTCAGACTGAGGAACACACTAACACTTGAACAGTAGGAAGAGCAGTATTCCAGACCAGGGAATGTTCCTAGTCTGTTTAATTTTCGGGTATACATTTAGAATGGGAGTCTTTCCATTAATGAAAGTGAGCTTTGAACTAGGTCCTTAGAGGGCCAGTGACATTTGAAGGATTGGAGAGGGATACAATCAATTTAAATATGCATTTGCAAATTTACAAAATATTATAATCATGTAAGTTAGTGCATCTATCTTCATCAGACTCTAAAGCTGTAAATACCAGATGTCATTTATAGATTAAATGATTTTCCTAAATCTAATTTTATATTAATACAAACCATTTGTCAATTCAACATGAAGGCTTCTATTTTAAACATTCAAAAGTCATGGCATGCAAATGTTGGGGTTATCCCAGTGATTCATTGCACAAAATGTAAATTAAGGTATAAACTGAACAGAAAAATCAGTTTTCCTGGGACGTGTTGAAATAGACCTGTAACTGACCTGCTCACAGCATTTTGACTTCTGGTAAAAAACCTCTCAAAATCCCAGTTTCAATAACTTGATCTCCTGCAGATGAAAAAATCTAGCTCACAGTAAACAAAAATTCAGCATGTGCAAGAGGTCTTTGACATGTGGATTCATAAAGGAAAAAAATCTGCTTTTTAAGAGGGAGATTTTCTTTTTGTGCTTACCTTCAGTAATGATAGTTTCCAAAACATGCAATGGTTAAACACTGTACCTTTATCTTCATTATCACTCAAAGACCAATCTTTTCAAAAGATCTTCAAAGTAACCGGCGAAGATAACAAGTGTGTCAACAAGTATTTAAAGAATTTGAAGGAAATGGTGTCATCTATAGTTAAAAAGAAAGTTTTAAAAAGTAGCAAACATGTGGCTGATTCCTTTTTTATCATGCTATAGGAAGGTAAGGTATCACAGAACATATAAAAAAATTTTGAAAACTGTATTTGATTCTACTGGTTTCAAATTAGAAACTTTATAATGTCATTAAGTCTTTGATAAAATCTGAGAATCTAAAACTATAATTGTTTAAGAGCAGTTTTGCCAACCTGTATTTCTCAGAATCCCTAATTTTGAGCTCCAAAGGAATTTCCAATACAGCTGGCAATTAAAAAAGCAGTAACTCAGTTCAAAGTGACCCTTGTCATGTTCAGTCTGCATATTTGTAGCTTGACTAAAGCAAGTCAGGCAAAAGATAAAGAAGGACACCTCTGACTCTGCCCCTGAGGCCAAGGTGGATGGTCAGCTCCACGGAGCTGAATCTGAATTTCAGGAACTTTCTTGACCATCAGGATTTTTCCTTCTTCACTAGTCAGTATCAACACTGAAAAACTCACTTTTCTCAGAGTTCTGACTTTGAAACCAGCCTAAACTTGTTTGTTTGTTTGTTTGTTTGTTTTTAAGACAAAGCACCTTTTTATATACATATAACTACAGGCTAGTTAGATGCAAAGAGAATTCCAGCAATATTCTCCCAAGATAGGATTCATCTATTTTAGCATAAAGGGGCAGAAGAATTCTTCTATTATGGAAACTCCTTGTTGTGAACAAGGTATTCTAGTGAGCAGAATTCATGCTTTCTCAATTTTGCCCAATTATGGCAGAAGAAGAAGACAATATAGTTAAAAGTAAAGTGAAAAACATGGTGGAAGGCAGAGGAAACAGTAACCCTGAAAAACATCCATGAGAGAGACCATCTGAGCTAAGCCTTGATTTCAATACACTTGGAGTTTTGAAAAAACTATGCATTTCTCAGCTTTATGTGTACATGGAAACATATTTTCATTTATAATTTTATTATTTGATGGCAGGTATCAAAGTGTCACTGAAATTTGGAGGTAAACCTCTTTTGTTTGTTCTTACTGAGGCTGAAGTTTGATGGGATATTCGTGTCTACAGAATGAATATTATTTTTCAAAATAAGTGTATTTTGCATCCTTTTTAGTATTAGCATATTCCAACATTTGGATTACTTTCAGAGGGCTTAGATGTCAGTAATGCATGCATCCAAGACTTAGAAAATTCTGTTTACTTTTTAAAATATTAAGCAAAGCATAACCAGATTTTCATGGCATAGATATTTATCCAGTGGGATCTCTCCATAGGTCAAAAATTGCAAAAATCCCTCAAACCAAAACCTGAAACATACAACCAAGGGACAGGAGATGCATCTAAATATTTCTGCCTTGAAGATGGAATGCAACATACCCTCATATATGATCTATTCACTGCATATAAAAACTCTTTGATTTTTAAAATATCCATATGAAATTATAAAACATTACAATTTTTATATACAACAGAAGAAGGTGTCTCAACCAACACCTGCTTTAAAGAAATTCATAAATACCTTTATATTTTCATTCACAAAAACATCAGCACAGGTGATTAAAAAACTCATTAATGTACAATGCTTTGGATTGCATCTCAAATAACTTTCACAGCAAGAAATTTGCCCTACTCCTGTCCAACAATATGTGTTAATATTAAGCAGAAGGAAGTATAAAATCAAATAATTTCTACCATATCATTACATAATTTATTCTCAGTTATACCGTGAGAAAGATTTTATATATTCAATTAAGATGCAGGTGAATTTTTCCAAAGATTATTTCAGTTTTTATCACCTTTGGATGCCTGTTCAAAATGCTTACTGCTAAGGCATTAAATGCATCCTCCCATATTGTCACATTGACTGTAGGGCAAATGAGTCTATGATGATTTCTCCCTTCAGGGCCCGGAATATTAAATTAAAATCTGAAAGAAACAACAACATTGTTTTCATATAACCAGGGGCCTCTCCAAACATAAAATAAATTTGCATAGTTCCAGGCTCACTGAGGAGGAAGTAAGTTGACTTATTCACATAAAAGCTGCAGTGATGTGTTCTTATATTGTGTCAAGCAAATCTGAAAATTTGCCTAAAGCAAAATTGGATTTTATCTATCCATAGCATTAATATAAAACAAATCTACATAGCTTTTTATTGATATCACAGTCTGTTTGTCTTACTTCTAAATTTAAACAACATTGCTCTGACAGCACATTGCAGATTTTTCTGTTTCTTGCTTCATCTATTGCTTAAGAACAATACATTCTGTGGACTTCTTACCTTTTAGAGTGATACCTGCTTCCAATTAACAGCATTTCAACACAAAATTGCTCAAGAGTAACTAGACAGTGTTGATCCAATCCTTAAGTCATGACTTAAGTATGTATTTAAGTGTAGGGCTTTCTCTCTTTTTTTTTTTTTTTTTTTTTTTTTCTGAGTAAGGACTGCAAAGTGTTTGGGGTTTGTTTGGAAATATTAATAGCTAGCAGTTCTCTTGTTCATTAGAAAATGCTTTCCTTTTAAAGTTTACTCCATAAATTATATGAATCCTTCTCTACCATGGCCAATGAATTAGAACCATATTGTAACATTGCATCATCTATATAGCTGTAAAATAGATTTAATACAATCAAGAATAAATAATTGACAAATAAATTCAATAAACATGGTCTGAAGACTGAGTCTTGGCGGACATCACAGTCCATTTCAGCCAAGCCAGATTCCTTGCCCTGTACAACAAATCTGTGTGCTCTTCTTGTTAAACAGTCATGAATCTGAGCTAAGTGACTTATCCTCAAGAGCATCATAGCATTATCTCCTCTAATCAGCATTCTAGAGTCAATCAAATCAAATGCTTCTGCGAAAATTACAAAATACAGTGCCAATTCTTTGATTCTATCCAATGCCTGGTCACTGGAAATATTATTAAAGTGCCAGATGCCAAAAACTACTCCTGGCACACACACTAAAAAATAAAAGTCAGAGATCTAAAGACTTGGGTTGAAATCCTGCCAATTGGAGAGACAGGAAGAGAAAAAGCCAAGATATTTTTATTCTTATCTACTGAAAATCAAATAAAATTAAATGAAATTACAGAAAATCACCTCAGACACAGCCTCTGGGAGTTGATCACAACACGAAGTATCACCCAGTATAAGGTGAAATTCTTCACATTTAGGTAAAATAGGTTTACTCTCTCTTTTTCAGGAAGTATTTCAACATTCCTGATTGGCTGTCCTAAACAAGAAAGAATATATATTATTCTAAGACCTACCAGGTTCTTTTTTGCCATTATTCTACTACTGAAAAGGTGAAGGCACTGCCCTTATCTTCCTGTGTGGCTGAAATCACAATCAGATGTTTCTAGCTGGCCAAATAATGAGAAAGGAAGGTAAATTATTTTTCTTCTTCTTCACTGTAGGGAATAGGCAGATTTTAGCTATAGCTAAGACATTTCCAAGTAAAATTTAACAGCATTTTTGATTTTTTCCTGAGTTGCAGTCCAGAATTTTTTATTGCAAATTAAACAATCTCACCTAGAAAATAATCACTTGAAATGATCCTTGGTTCAGGGGATTTTGTGTGCAATGATTCAACTAAAGCTAAAATGGTCATAAAACTGACAATTTCTAAAGTTGAAAGGCCTGAAAAAAGCATGGATTCTACAGTATCTAGAAGAAGTAAAGAAAAATAATATTTATGTGTTACAAAAGGATGTTTCAGTAACTTTATTTTGTGCAGAAATATAATGCAGAATCTACTTGCATTAAAATCCATCACTGAGAATGGAGGTTAATTTGGTCCCTTCAAATTATTTCAGTGAGGTGCTTTTAAAATTCCTTTTGTTTTATTTTTGAAGAGCTTTTTAAATTCCCCTATCTTGAAAGTAACCAAAGCTGATACCAAGTTCATTATTCTTTAAAAAAAATCCCTTCAGTTTTTTTTTTAGAAGAAACAATAACTGTGCCAAGATATCTGCAAATGGCATCAAAATTTACCTGAAAGCAGAATGTTCCCATTCATATATCTGAAAAGCCCTGCAAATCTAAACATTACTTCTAAAAGATCCACCAAAGAGCAACTAAGAAATTAGGCTGTGGAAAATAAGATGTGACCCTCACACATGACTGCAAAGTATAGCAAATTTTTCAGTTCTATTCCATTATGAAGCAACAGTGGAATGGATTATATGGTAATAGACATATAGTCATTTAGGGAAATAAATTGTGCCTATCTTACCAAAAGACTGAAAATTAACTTTAAAAGAGTTTACAACTTCACTTATTTAGAGGTTTGCTGTTTGAAGAAAGACTTAGTAAATAAAAATAATTTCAAAATTTTTATTGTTAATTGACTTGTTTCTTCTGCCTCATTTTGAATCCTTCCTCATGCATGCCTGACATTTCACCATGATGTATGAAGCTCTTTGCATTCACTGTATATGGGAGTTGAGCACCTTGATCAGTATTGTGAATTCCTCTCCCAGACCGGTGCATGTAGCTTCATTCTTATTGTAAGCAAAACATTACTCATTTCTTTCACTTAGACTTTAACAGCAGAGCTTGGCTGGGGTTTGGGAGCATCTCCTACCTCCTATTTTAGGGTGAGATGTGGGAATGCAACACTGCAAACCTTCCCCTTCTCTCTGGTTTTCATGCAAAAGAAAGCAGGGAGATCAGGCTGTGTGGAAAATACCATGAGTTACCCAGTTTGAACAGCAGGTCACCAGAAGCCAAGACAAATTTTCAGCCTTACAGTTTTAAACTGCTTATTCTGTTTTTGCAATATTCAGCCTCACAACTGGAAACGGAGGCTAAATAACAGGATTTTTATGAGCAAAAATGTTCATTTCATCATACTAATGATGTAATTAATAAACAGTCAGACATGTTCTAAACCAAAAACATTTATATTATTTGATCTCCAAGAAGCAAACTGAAAATAAATGTAACATGTATTGATGAATTGTAAATTGGGAAATGGCCATGTCTGCCTAGGAGTTTGTCTGATTTAAAGGGCTTAGTAGTCATGGGCTTAGGAAGTCATGGTAACTTTTTGCAGAATAGCTTATGCTGCAAAACCTGTATTCACATAACTGAACAAAACTGACAATTTATCAGTGGCCCTACAATATACTGCAATATATCAGTTTAAACCGAGTCTAGCTGAAATTATCTGACTAATGATAAAATTCATAGTCTTTGTTAAAGTTTGGGTTTCTTTAGATGCATATCTTGGAAAGAAAATATAATAATCTTCAGTAAGGTGAACTTTTGGACCATAGATTCTTTGCTAACACCTACTGTTTTGGAGAAGGGTCATCTTGGATTTGGAGTTTTGTCATGGAACTGAAATACAGTATTCTAGTTGCAATTCCTGTTTTAAATTTCTGAGTCCACTAAACTGAAATATACATTTTACCGCATCAGCAAAAGAAAACATTTGGAGTTGACTGCAGGCAGTACAAAATATTACTATTATTTTTACAATGCACATTTTCAGCCAGATACCATCCTCAGATCTGAATCTGCAGCTGGAAATACCTTATGAGAAAGCACAAAATGGATTTTTAAGGTTATAAAGTAATGCATTCCACATATTTCCACATATCTGAGACTCAGATAGAGCTTTTTTTTTTTTATTTTAGTCTTTTTTTTTTCTAGATAATGATCACCAGTACAATGTTCTGTCCATAAAGATCTGTTAAAAATTTACCAGGCTATGATATTCATTATCATAGCCTTTCAGTAGAAAGCTCAAATGTTAAAATGCAGATAGGTGAGTACAGGTAATATATCACTCCGTTCTAGTAAGCACATACATATATATATATATATATTTTTTTTAGATTAGTTTCATCTTGTAAATTACAAATTGGATTAGGGAGTTTGATATGATTGGAAAACAGATTGACAGCCTATTTAGCATTTTTATTAGTTCTGTAGATTATCTATAGGCTATAGATGACCTCAGTCAACTTAACATTATTTAGGCAGCCAGACACAAGGCAACATCAGCCAATCATAAAAACATGTACTTGATTATTAGGTCTCAAGATGTGTCAAATCAATACACTGTATCACCTCAAAGGATAGATATAAGAAGGCGTCTACATCTTTTGTAACTTAGGAAGCTGAAGAAAAAATGCTAAAATAAAAACCACAGTTTACACAAGTTCTATTTTATACAGATACTGATACTACTGTCATTTCAGATTTTTTGTATAATTTTATATTTTTTACCCTTTCACTCTCTTTGAAAGCCAAAGAAATATAGGTCATAAATTTATTAAATAAAAACTTAAAAGGATCACACTATTTCTACCATCTCTTTATCTTTACTATATTTGTATCCAGCACTAAGTGGTCTCTCCTGCTTCTGATTGAAATAAGAAATGTTTTAATATAACCTACGTACAGCAATACATCAAAGAACTGTTTGTAATCATGCTTAACTGATGCCATTGCACTGTGTGATCTAAAATTTAAGGGAAAAATGTGTAGCAGAGAGATTGTGGTTATGCTGTACTTGCACTATTTGAGTGCTGCACCCACATCAGTAGCGACATAAGGAAGGAATAATTCTTCAAAATTATTCATTTTCGGCAACTCTTTGGTTTCTGAGTATTTATTAATCTAAGCTGACCTTTAGCACTGCTTGGCTATCAACCTCACCCTATTATCTGCATACCTTTCTATCACATTATTTAGAAAAACAAGCAACCAGGACTCCCAATTCTAATTCTATCTAATTAGCTCAAGCAGAGTAGAGTGAAGTGTCATTAACTTCCATGAATCTGGGCCCATACCTAAGGAAGTTAATCAGAGGTTGAATCTACCCAGAGCTCTGGAGCAGCATAATGGTGCTAGGCCTATCTCTTTCAGTTTCCAAGATAGAGTGAAGGGATACCAATTTTTCTTTTAGATCACCTTACAGGAAAACTTAATCTTTGCATGTTATGGCTATATCTACAGGCTGGATCTCACTTCCACTGTACATTTCCTATGAATGAAGTGCAACCTTGAAGCTGCAATAAAGATGAAAAAAACACACATCTCTTCCATAATCATGATCATAATATGAAAGGCTACTCTATCACACCTTTAATATCTGTGAGTTTAGTTTTAGATTGTTTGTCAAATGTTTCAGTGATTTTTATGTAGATTTTTCCATTTAACTTATCAGAAGATATTTTTCTAAATTCAATAATTTTTCACTTTAAAAATTAAAATTGATTTTGAGGATAAAATTGTGAACAGTATATTCATAAAAGTGGTATCTTAACTTACCTTAACTTTATCTTAACAGAGAAGATTTCTGAGGGCACACAAAATTTGTCCTGATCAAGTTACTTAAGTGAGAAAATATTTGCCTGATATATCTACATATATCTATATTGATTCATCAGACAGATATTTTTCTCCTGAAGTGAGAGAACACACCAAAGTCACCTGGAATATCTATCTATCTATCTATCTATCTATCTATCTATCTATCTATCTATCTATCTATCTATCTAATCTATCCAAATGCAACAACACTTTATCCATTGACACAGGTTAAAAACTGGCAATGTTTTTCTTTACAAGGACTTTATTCAATAAATAATCCTTTGAAATGTTTGTTCTTTTCAAAATACAGCTTTATCCAGTCTTCTTCCTTCTGGGTGGATTCTCACTAACAGATGGGAAATACCCTAATATTTAGAAGTGTTTTTAACATTTAGACATTTAGAGACTGAAGTTTCTGCATGCTAAATATCCCAGTCAGAAAGTCTTGGAAATTGTTCTCTTGTTTTATGGAACATTACCTGAATTATAGGACATGAGTAAAATTTTTTCTGCTTCATATTTAAAAAATCCCGTGAAAGTCAACTTTAATATTTTTCTTCTTGTTTGCTGTATAGATTCTCAAACCAACATATTCTGCTATGTCTAACAAACTAACTGCTATTTTGCATAAAAATACATGTTGCAACACAAGATGATGTACAAGAACTTTCTCCTTCATCCTGCTTAATTAAGTCCCGTAACTCCTAATTAACAGTTCCTAAAGCTTTAGTTTGTCTAAGACAGTAAGCTGTAGAATTTTAAGGGTAAAAGGTGCTATGCTAATTTAATGGATGGTTACAAATGAGTTGCCAAGGGATTAGCCCAAGAACAGCTAAATTCATTTAGGAAGGTTTTGTGGTAGTTTTCAATACAAAAAGATCCAAAGAATCTTAACTGACTAAAAACTGAAAATCAAGCAAAAATGACCTTTACAGCCTTTACACCTGGCTCTTACTAATGTATATCCCTTCCTTCTCCACTCTCACCAGATGAGCTGGAAAACCAAACATATATGTCATAATTAACTAGATTTACAAGTGTGAGGTTTAACTTCTGCAACCTTTAGTGAGTCATGTTGCTTGATCTGCTCTGTTCAAGGCTGAAGAAAAGCCATATATAAGGGTCTAGAATATTTTTTCTTCTGGTAAATACAGATTTCTGCTAACCAGACATGTTGTTCCTTGTCACAAGTCCTAAGGTAATTTCTCTTTGCTCCCTGAACCCAGAAGTATATATACATATATATATGTATACAGTGAAAAAGATTGTTTTTTCAAAGTGTTCCTGGACACCCTGCCACCATGTAGGACTGGACATTGGAAGTGTCCCAGGAGAGCTTTCCAGTGTCCTACAGAAATGCACTAAAATGTACAGCATAGCAACAACTGTCCAGTGCAAAGATCTAAGGGGCTCCATACTCCTGGAAACATCTCACTGTATTGAAGATCATTCCAATTATTTAATTAGCAGTAAATTTCCTAAAACTAATCCCTGGATTGCCATAAGTATTTATAACATTTCATATTGTTTTTGTTTACTTGTTTTTACTTTCCTGTACTTAATGTGTCCTGATTAATGTTCTGTTGGATATCAAAATTCAGGCTTCCTTATGCACCATTTTATAAAAGATATTATATGAATGGCCTCATTCATAAGACCACTTAAATTACACATCAAATTGTACTGCTACTTTTGGTTTTTCTTCTCCATCAGACTTCTTCATGATGTTTCACACTCAGTAGTTTGTGCATTTGAATATAGGTATGTTGCCTGAATACACTATCACAAACTACTTCATTGTACTTGGAGGAAAACACTATATTTTGGTTATCTACTTAAACTCATACTATCCCTATGCCATTCCCCCTTCATCTTGGGTTTTGCTGGTTAAAAAAAATCAATTAGTCAAGGGCTGAGACTGGTTTGGCCTGGTTGGTGTTTTGTTAGACAATTTATTTTCTCTGGTGAACTCCCATCTTAGCTTTCTCCTTCTAGCAATTTATTTTCTGGACACCTATCCCAGTTTATTTATTTATTTTTAGCAAGAAAACCACAATAAAGTCTTCCCAAAGCCTTCTCTGCAGGCTAAGCAACCTCAACTTTCTTCATAGAAGTGGTGTTCCAGAACTCTGATCTTTTTTGTGGCCCTCCCTGGATTGTTCTGTGAGATCAATGTCTTTGTTTGCACTGGGATGCCCCAAGGTGGATGCACTATTCCAGGTGGGATCTCATTGGAGTGGAGGAGGAGAGTCACCTCCTTCAACCTGCTGGCCACTCTTCTCTTTTTGCAGCTGAGAAAATGTTTGACTTTCTGGGCTGCAGGTGCACACTGCTGGGTCATGCCAAATTTTTCATCTGCCAGTATTCCTGAAGCCTCCTCTGCAGGCTGCGCTCAAGTCATTCCTCCCTCAGTTTTTCCTGATAATTTGGATTGTCTGAATCCAGGTGAAAGACCTTGCACTTGGCTTTGCTGAACCTCATGAGCTTCACCTGGGCCCACTTCTGAAGCCTGTCAAGGAACCTCTTGATGGAGTTCTCCTTAAATGTATCAAATAGATGGTGTCACCCATTTTTTATCTGAAAATAATTGCATGATTGGATTAACACTGAGAAAAGATCTCCTCTTGAAGATACTGTCTGACCTAAGATGAATGCTTTCACAAAGAAATAAACTGTTTCATCACTCTGTCCTTATCATGCACAGTCTGTCCCACAAGCCTGCAGGAGCCCTGAAAACCCACACATTTCCACACATACCTCCTGTTTCTTTCAGACTTAAGCAATGCATTATTTGCTTTTTACTCTCTGAATATGTGATTTTTTTTTGTTGTGTGTTCTTATTCTCTTATTCTATTTTAAATGTTTGTCTGATGGAATTTATGATTCTTTCTACATGGAAAGATAGGATTTAACAGCTTGACTCAAGTAATCTTGCAGATTTTGCCACTTACAGATACTGACTTTTTTCTTACATTTTCTGCTGTAGTAAGTTATGCTCTCCATAATTCTGTTATAACACAGTCAACATATGTCTATCCTGAGTAAAAATTTAATTTTCCCCATGTTTGATATTAAGGTCACTTTGACTAGTTATGCTATTAAAATAACAAAACCCAATGTAAAAATCCTTTTTGCAATTTGATGTCACAGTACTTGTTGGTTTGTTTGGGGTTTTTTTGAGCCTTATTCCTGCAATTTTGAAATAATTTATATTGCAGTCACTTCTGTTTAGTGGCCCCAATGTTTTCAAACAATTCCTGTATATTATCACTTCCAATTTAGTTCTCCTGTGTGCTTTTAGAATTCATAATCCCAGAAAGAAATTGTTTAAAGGACATACATCTTTAAATGTGGTTTGTTAAGGCACTGCACTAGTTTAAGCGAATCAGACTGTTATTACTATTTAATTATCAGAAATTGTGATCCACACTAACAGCAAATTGCTAACATCTTTGATCTTCTTTTTTGTTAGCATTCAGTATTTTTTTTCCTAGCCCTAAATCAGTATTGCAATACAACTTAGATATACTTATTTTAGTGAACTAACCTTTTAATATACAGATTTTCATCATCAGAACCCCCTTCACTAACACCTTTCATTGACATATATTTTATGGGAGGAAGACTCTCTCCCATTTCTGATTTCTGTCAACTACACAGCATAATTTGTTCTTTTGGTGCCATGATGTTCCAGCAATCATTCTAATTAATAATGGATATTATGTATGTTATCCTCTATTGCTTGATTCTTTGTTTTCCACTATACCATATTTCAACTCACCTTTTATTCCCAATTTGTTGCCCATACTGAAAGCAATAAGTAAAGCTTTCACTCCTAACTTTGAAGTATTTTGCCTGGTCATGTGTGTAACTGGTAATACTTAATTTTATTAATAAAGCTCTGGGTTCTTCAGCCTTAATCATAAATATCACTGCATTGGTCTCTAATAGTATGTGCCTTTGGCAAAAGGGAATACTTTAGAATATCTTCCTAATACTTTGCATACTTTTAAATTCATTTTTATGGTTTTCATAACAAAGGCAAACCCAAACTTTTCTAAGTTGAAGCTATTATTTCAGCATGTATTATGATATGCTTATAGGGAGATAGATTTATAATCTGCAAAAAAATAACTGTCTCATTACTATTCTATAGTAACCATAAAGAATACTAAAGTGGATTGAGGAGTTTCTTCCAGCTAAAAAAAATTTAGTATTAGTTGCTTTGTGGTTAGACTCTGAAGTATTCTGAGATGCAAGTATTATGGCTCAAGAAGAAAATGTATTTTAATGTGTTATTCAGTATAAGATCTCTTTACTACTGACATTTAACATTTGAAATGCAGTTTTTTGGCTGATAGACACACTTTAAAGTTGCTTCAGATGGTTTTCAGATAGGCAGAGGCCAAAATCGTCCATCAGTTGCATAGAACATTAAAAATTTTCTCAAGCAGTTGCTTTGCTTATGTCTCTCTGACACTTTATCATGTTGCTGCTTTTTTTAAATATAAATAATTTCTGAGCGTACTCATAATTCAGTGTGGGAAAATAAACGAGTACATGTTATGATTTAGGAAGAAAGATACATATAGTAATGTAAAAATTTTCACCTATCATCTCAACTTCACAATAAATTGAATGGACACTGCATAAGCAAGCAAGGTATTTGAAAATCTTATTAATATTTTAGAAGTCTTAAGAATTAATGAACTCTCTTATGGTGAATGTCATCTTCCTTTCTTTTGCAGTATTGATACATATAGCCACTATGATGAGGTTTTGCTGGGAGTTTTTATATGCTGAGAAGGAACTTTTCAAAAGCTACCTGCAAAAAAATCCTTCAGAAATCCTCTCCTTTTTGATTCTTCCCTTTTTTAAAAGAGGATTGCAATATATCTAAATGTATTTTTAGTGAAATCGATTAAGCTTTTTTCAGCTTAAAAAGTTAATAACTTTATTATCATTTTACATCAGCAAATCTTACTGAACAGTAAGGTATTGTTAGTTTAACTTATTATTGTTAGAAATATTTTCTATTGTAGGTTCTATGAGTAACACTTTTACTGTTTAGGCATACACATTTTTATTAACACACACTGGGGCATTTTTACTTGTTTCAAAAATACAGTGTTGTTTTTTTTTTTGCTCCACCACCATTAAAGGAAATTCGAAATCAATTTTATTCTACGTGGAAAATGTATATCCCTTGACATTTAACTTAAGACATAGCCAGTAAGTTCACATTCATGTGACAGCATAGTTCAAATTGATGAAAACAATGTATTCCTCGTGTCATTGTAAATTTGATAAAATTCTGAGCATAATAAACAAAAAATGGGGAGGTGTGTTCCTGCAAGCACTAGCAAAGGTTTGCTGTTCTGTTTTTCCAGAAAAAAAAAAATTTCTTAACTCAGTTAATGTAGCTTATTATTTTTACAGTCTAAGTCATTATTAGCATTTAAGGTAGGAGCTGGTAGCACAAAACCCAAAGCCAAATAAAAATTTCAGAAGGAAATGAGATGTGGACATTTCAGCCAGATATAACAGCTGTATTATGCCAATACACCTTATAAATTGGAATAGAACAGTAAATATGCAAATAAAGCAAACAGATGCTCATTTGAAGTGGTTAAGACATAGAAGTATCCTAATTTTTAGATATATATTGCAACTATGACTTAATTTAGGCAACATCAGCTATGGGCATTCTATGTCTCTGATGATCTGGCCACATGAAACCACAAAACCAGACAAAACTACAAGTTATACCTGAAAAATGAAAAGGAACAATAAGAATAATTTACCATAAAACTAGAGATTTTAATAGAAGATTGTCCCATTTTTTACAATGAGCACTTTTTAAAAATTCCACCTGTAGGCCAAATCAGTCTTCTATGATCCTTGTAGGATTGACACTTAAACATTACTTTAGGATTTTGCTTAGAACAAAAGAATAAAGGCTATTTTAATCAACTCTTCTTCTTTTAATCAGTGCAACATGCATTTCATGAACAATTTATGGCACTCGACAAAAACATGGGATTTCTTTCAGATTTGTGAAAAACAAAAGGAAAAGGTATCCTTAAAGAGAACACCATCACTATGGATAGAAAACAGGCAGAATACGGTAGGATATGAGCAGGCATAATTGCATGCTTTGATATTTATGATGAAAGACCTGAGCTGAAAGAAAAATGACAAAAATGCTATCTTAGCCTTTTATGAAACAAAGAAAACCTGAAGGTCGTGCAATAGTAATTTTCATCATTCCTTCCAAAGCCTTGGCAAGCTTTGAAAATTCATATGTAATAGCAGCTAGCTTTTCTAAGTGAAAGTGCTTTGAAATCATCCTGGAATATACAGTATATAAAAGAAACCTTCATTTTTCAACTGCAACAAAAGCAAAATTATATTTCTGAATCTGAAGCTGACTATTTTAAATTATGTTGTCTTAGCTCTTGAAAAATAGTTCATTATATTGTATAGTTAATTTTCTTAAACTCAAAATGTTCTGCTGTATCTATTAATTTAAAAAGAAATAGCTTCTGTAAATTTGGGAAAAAAGCTTTTAAAATTTACAATTTATTCACTAAATACAGAAAACATTGAAAAATTCACTGAAGAGCACAAAAATGCAAGCTAAGAATACAGAATAGCAGAAGGATGTGTTCTGTGAGATTCTCAAAGCTGGATTGCATTCTGAATTTCATTTCAATCCAAATTTCACTATGTACAAAGAAAATGGTTAAATTTAAGGTTGTCTACCATCTCTACTGTAAGGACATCTAAATTGCCTTTAAAGAAGAAGCATATTCCTCCTACTAATATTATTTTCTCATTTCTGAAAGGGAGGGATTTATTTTACTAATAAATCATTTTTTATGAGTTTCTGCATTTGTTTGGGCTATTTGGTCTTTTTTCTGTTTGTCCCTGAAACAGAGGTTGAACACTTTTTAAGCTGTAACTTGATCTCAATGCCTGCTTCCTCCAGATGAGACTCCCCAGCAGCAGGAGACAATATGAAAGAATAAGAGAATGAGAGAAAAAAACCCCCATCAAATAATTGGGAACCATTCCAAACTTCAGGAAAAAAAAACAAAACAAAACAAAAAGAAAAAAAAAAGGAGTACCTGAATGGAGAACTAAGAAAAAAATATCCAAATGTCTGATTTGCATTCAGTTTTACCCATTGTGCATCAATTTCCTTTTTAAATTTTTTTTTCCTTTGTGGTGTTACAGGATGTATTCTTTTTGTAAATATGAAAAGGCACAAAACCTCCATCTAATATCCTAATTAAGCAACCTAATGCCTTCCCTAGCAAATTCAAAAGAAAATGCATTATTTCTTCAATTAAAATAATCTTTTAGAGCTGACAAAAGCAAAGTAGAAGCCATTAGCATGTCTGACACAGTCTTTTTTGGGAAGACTCTTTACATGTTTCCCCCTAAACTATCACTGTTTGCCCATGTGAGCAAAACAGTCCTGCACTGTGAAGCATCCAAAATCATCTTTACTTCTTCAGTATTTCCTGGTCATATGGATGAATACTGTTTAGTTTCAAGACATTCACATACTTTCTTTTCTTTTGATGAATTCAGCCTTTCAGAACTGAGAGACCACATACTATAAGTTATGTGCTACACTCAATTAATGTTAGGTACAAGCACACACTGTGCTTAGCTGAGTGCAATTGCACAATTGGATGTGCAGGGTGAAAAATAAAGTGCAGCATAGATCCTTGTGCTAAATCACCAAGAAAGAATGCTTGGTAGTGATCAGTGGTGAGAAAATTGCAACACTCTCACTTAGGTAGGTTCAACAAGTAAAGAAAGTGAGACTTATATCCAAATTCTTATCCTGGAAATTCTACATTTAGATTACTAAGAGTAGGATCAGACACCAAGATCTAATTTCTAATTGGTTTAGAAATGGCATTTTAGGCATTTAAAACCAAAAAAATGGGAAACCTAGCAGTTTTCCAAGGGAGAAAAAAAAATGCATGAAGATATGCAATGATCTTTGATTAAAATAAATATAGAATCTGACAGTTTTAGAAAATTAAGACAATGGCCTTCATGCTGAGATACCAAAAGGTATTTAAATACCACTTCAGTAGCACAGATCACTGAGATTTGGTCTTTTAAATCTGAAGGTGCCATGCTTTAATTCTCAGCATCTGCAGGAAAGTTTCAGGTTTTGACTGCCTTCTGGAAGACAAAGGTTTCTCAGCAGATGTGGAGGTGTGACTTCTGCTGTTATCTTGGTTATGTTTCTTTGTCACTGCTCAGACAGGAAGGAGCAGCTGCCCTTAAGAAGCAGCCTACTTCTTTTTTCTACGCATTTTCAGTTTTCTGTGAACACAGACTTTTCAGGGGAAATAATATTATTATGATTATGCAACTTTTAACACTTTTAAAAGTACTATTTCTTACAAAAAAAAAAAAAAAAAAGCAACCTTGACAAGCTGTTAAAAGATTATCTCAACTGAATGATTAGGAATTGAGAGAACTTGTTATTCTTATCATTACTAATGATATTTTTATCACTGTTAACAAATACAATAAATCCTGTTTGTTCCATTGTTGCTATTTACAGTGGTAGTTGTGTTGCTTCCTGTGTTGGGGGTACTGAGGGTTTACAAGATAAAGCTCTGTTGCCTTAGAATTTGTATAACTCTGCCAGTATTCTGAAGAGCTTGCCAGTGAAGTTCAAGACTGCTAACAACAATTGGCTACAATAAATGGACTGGAGTAGCACAGTGGAGTGAATAGATGCCATTTAAATGTCTCTCCCAATACAGAGCTCTGGAGTTTCCTCAGGAGGCAGCTATTTCTCTTAATTGGTTACAATACATCACAGAACTTTGCACTGTGTCATTACTAACCTCTGTCATTGCACTAGAATTAAATATTACACAGAGAAATGCAAGGATGTGATGTTTCTACCATTTGAACATATTCCAAAACAGAATGAAACTGAAGAGTGGCCCATTGCATCATTGACTGAGTGTGATCTTTGTTTTACCATTTTTTAAAAAAGTACTAAAAACCCGAAGAAGATCTTCTGAAATCTTCCAAAATCTTCAGACTCTATGCTTTTGGAAGATAAACCTAAAGGGCCATCCTGTCTATGTTTTCAGCTGGTCAAATAGTATCAATGATCTGGCAGTAGTTCCCTGAAGAAAAACATCTCTTGTTCCTTGACACAGAATCCAGGTGACCAGTCAGGATGAACCCAAATCTCTGCTGATTTTTACTCACCTCCATTTGGTTTTTTCCTAAAAACTGTAAGCAAAGAAAATCATTCTGCTGCAAGATATCATAAAAATGTATGGAGGTTTTATTATAAGTATTTTATAATTTTCAGTGAGTATAAACTTTCCTCTGTACTCTTCTTTTTGTAGAGAGAAGTTTTTATTTATTTTGTCATGGTTGAATACTTTCTGTGGCAGTTAGGAGAAATTCTTTTAGTTTTTAGAAGGAGTTTACAACCAGTGTGTAAACACCTACAGCTGCTATAATAGTGACTATGTTATATGATTCCATTATTTCAGCCAGTTTTATCTGCAAATAGCTTCAGAAGAAGTGGTGTAAACTAAATATAAAAGGGCTCTTGAAATGGAACAGAGAAGCTTGTTCAATGCTTTCATCAAAATTGTATATAGATGTGCTAAGTATGAATTTGTAAATCATGCCTAAATTGCTAAGAGACTCTTCAAAACCCCCAGCAGAATCAGAAATTACAGAGGGATAAAACAGTGAAAGTTCCAGTTGTGTCCCTGAGCTAAACAGGACACAAGACCTCATTTTTGTCACAAGGGTTATGTATATGGATGGGATAGGCAGTATCCACATACTGCTTGAATTTAGAATGATAAGCATTTTTTTCTGGGTGCCAAATTTTCTTGAACAGGTCAAAGACTTCCGAAGTTATTGTCATGATTGAGAGATGCACAGGCAATTTGATCACATTTCTCTTATGTCAGATTAAAAGAAAATGGGGATGAAGCTTCACAAAGTTTAATGAGACTAATAGATACTGCTATAAAATACAAGGTTTATTTTTTTCCAAAATAATTTGTTTCCCATTTTGGTTTTCATTGAGAATATATAGGCTCAAAATGTGACCTGAATGTAGGTGATAAAAGAATCTGGGGAGATCTTGGAACAACAGCTCTGGGCAGTGTAAGGTGTCCCATTTTCTCTTTGAAAAGGAGACACATAATCACGTGGGACTACAAGATAAGTCATTACCACAGGTAAAGAGGACTGGAGAGAAAGAGATACAAGAGAGCCTTGACTTCACCTACACACTGGCAAATCTTGGACACAAGTGGAGTGAAATAATCTTCAATCATTTTTCAGATACTCTCATCTAACAGATCACTCTGCAAAAAATAAAGTAATTACATGTAGGAACTGCTCTTCCTAAGCTTTGGTTGTTTCTGTCAGGGTTGTACTTGAAGCTAATAGACACTTCAGCCACTCTGGGTTGCTGGAGAATCCTATGTGGGTGAGAGAAGGTCTGTGGAATAGGGGTCTTGTGGCTTAGAAGATGCTTGCAGCAAAATTATCACTTAGGATTTATCCCAAGTAAGTTTAGGATTAATCACCTGAGGTTTCCTTTGCTACCATCTATATTAAATAAAACAAAAAGTCTCTCCAAAGAGCTGTTCAGTTCACCTAAGCACTCTGGAGGTTCTTATCTTCCTTCACTGATTACTTCCCTGCCTAGAGTGGCTGTGGTACTAATTTAGTAACCACAGTCAGGTGAATACAATAGGTCTTAATATCCTATTTACATTTTTTCCCCTAAATGCATTGATAAAACTGCTAATATTATGGAGGAAATAAAAACGTAGTGGTTAACTTTTTCACATGTCTGTCTAAAAGAGAGACAAAATAATGCATAATTTTTCAAATCAGACACCATTCACAAAGTGGGGGTGGAAAGAGGAAGTCTGTGATAAGACTGTTGAATGAGAAATCCAATGTAAGTTTTAAAAGGAGAAACTCTTCTCTTTTACAAAGAGACAGAATGAATAATTTGAAAAGGTTTATAAGTACAGTATAATTCTCATAAAGGCATGTATTTTTGTATTGATCAATTTCTTGGTCAAAAAGTCCAACAACAATATAACAAAGCAAAATCAAAATAAGAAAGAACCAGATGTCCTTTTCAGCAAAAAAGGAAAAGAAAAAGCAGGCATAAAAACAAGAAAAAAAGAAAGGAAAGAAAACAAGGGAAAAAAAGGTACCACTGTTGAGAATTCTTGGTTGTTTACAAACTCAAAATTCAAATGTTTTCATCAAAAGCTTATTCCAGGCAGCAAATGAAGTAATCTTTTTGGAAAGTAATAGGATTTTATTCTCATGAGATCCCCCCACAGAGAGGTGGCCACTTCTTTAAATCAGTCAGTCAGGTATGATGATACCTCAAATCCCAACTGCTTGGAGCAAATAAATAATAAATGAAGATGGCATTTGAGTCTGAAAAATCATCCGTGAGGTCGAGATCCTTCCTTTTGGTGAACTCTGTAAGATGTGTAGTGTGGAAGCAGAAGCTAAAGGTTAGGAGCTTGACCATGCACTGCACTTCGGCTTGTAAGTTCAAAAGTGGCTACTAACCATGAACCAAACACATCATTGAAGGCTGGGGTTTTTGTGTTTCTTTTTTTTTTTTTTTTTGTTTTTTTTTCTTCTTCATTTTTACCCTTCGGTCCTTATAGTCTAAGGTTTGCTTTCACTCCAGGGGAGTAGAGAGTCAGAAAATGCAGGAAAGAAAAGTTAGCATTCTTTCTGAGCACAAACCTGCTGCTAAGCTGGTATTTTGTATTGATTTTTCCTGAAGCCTGTAATCTTGAAAGCTTGTAACAGAGGATGAGGTAAATATCATTTTATTTGCTCAAATAGGTTTAGATTAGATTGAGATGAAAAACTAGAGACAAGCCAAATTAGGACTGAAAGCAGCAATTACAGATTATTGTTTCCAGCAGTAACTAGAATAGGTTATTTCACTGATAAAAAGGGCTTGCTGAAAGAAAGAATAGGTGATTTTCCTTAGAGCCTTAAAATAATATCAAGAAAAGAATAGACAAGGAAAATATAAACAGAAATTCATAACAAATTTGTTTTGTTGCATGTTAAAAAAGTGAGACTACATGTAGAGCAAATTAGCATGTGGTTTATTGAACTTAAAATGCACAGCTTAAAAATTTATACTCGGAATACATCCTTCTGAATATATACTATATGTGTGCTTAGAAAACTAGTAATATACTTTTCATTGTGTACATTTTTTCTCATCTTGTTGAAAAACAAAGCACACCATACAGCCTGGAGGATAATAATAAAAATCAGCTCTTAAAAGTAATTCCTTCGATAAAATAGTTTCTGAGGGGGGAAAAAAAAATGTGTACAAAAGCGTTCAAATGATACTGACAATAAGGCATGGAATTTAAAAGGCTTAACCATGTCTTATCTTAGAGTCTGTTTTATTTCTTCATCTTCTGAGCACTTCAAACATATGAGCTGTTATTCCATCTTTAGATCAGTAACTTTGAATTGTTCTACCTGTCATTCTGCAGTGACTAGCACAGCTAGATGTCATACAATGATTGTTTGCACTTTCATTCTTTCACATTAAATGGCAATCATCCGGTCCTTTTGATTTGTTTCTTTTATTTAGCCCTGAAGTTTTTACACTAGAATCTCATTAAAGCTGAACTAGTATATTCCTGTCAAAAAACTAATGGAAAAAGTTTAAAAGAGAAATATTTCACCTATATTGTCACTTACTAGTGGAGTTGCATTTATCAAGATTTGCACAGTTTACTTCTTGAGTATACGTTCTTCTGGCCTTGTTCACTTCTCTCTCCCTCCCTTCCCCCTCTTCTATTGCAAAAAATTAGAATGATATGCTCTAATAAACCAGACACCTTAATAAAATAGCAGCAAAAAGAATAACAAATTTATCTCCTGGAAACATTCTTTTGTCTTCATAGGACAGATATCTCCTGTTAATCAAGGATATTTTCAGAGAATTTGCCTATGCAAAGAACTAAGCACTTCATTGAACAAACATTGTTTACAGAAGTATAACTCTATGTCTGAGTTACAGGAACAAATAAATTAAACAAATCCTTTGCTGCTGATATTTCCAGGCATATATGATAATTGTCATCCATGCAGACAACTAAGTCCCACCCTTGAAAATAACTCTACAGCCTTTTTCCCCTCCAGCAACATTTAGTTTTTGATCCAGGTAAGGCCACTAATTACAGCATCTAATAAACTGATAACTGAGCTCTTCATAAGAGTTCTTAGAATTAGACAGAAGTTATTTATGCAGAAGTATGGTTTGCTGTATCAGGAAAAGAAAAATCATACAAGGCCCATTTAATCTATGGTATGAAGGACAATGAAAAATATATCCATTCAATAAAGAATCTTCTTTTATCTTATGCTGCTGCACTGACAGATAAGAGAAATATATCATGTGGATTCTGATCCCTCTATGAGTTCCAGAAAATAAGATAAGGGTCTGCAAAATGCTGGCAAATTAATCCCAGTGAAATTACTAACCATTTTGTCTAAAGATCCAGTAGTCAGGAGGGATAACTTAGAGGTCACCTTTACTATTAACGTTAAGGGTTTTCTAGCTGGTATTGTGGAATGCATACATTGTACATCTAAATGCCCGATCTAAAAATGAATTCCTCAGCATTTCTGAATATGCTCCATAGATTTAACTCAAACGATGCAAGGATTTTTCCTCCCATGTAAAACGTGCTGTTTTAAGCCCTCTGTCTCCCATTTGCCTGTGCATAACTGACGACCTCTTCCTTAGAAACTTAAATGATGTGCAAGCTGCTAGATGTCAAAGGATCCCTGTGGTTTGAACACAAAGATAAGATAGTACTTATTAATAAAAAATATGAAATTACTCTGACATGTAATGGTTGCAGAAAATGCCTATTTAAGAAATGCATATATAAGAAATAATGACCAAAAGGGAGGGCATTTCTCAGCAGTTAATGACTAGATAGAAAAGTTAATGGCTCCAGGTGAAGCCAAGGTCGCATAACTCAGCCTGTCATTAATAGCTTGGAAATGCCCAGCCAGGAGGTCATCACTGTTATTATGAGCCATAGGAATATAAAAATATAATGAAAAAAAAATAATTACCCTTTTGTGTTTTGAAGAGTTAGAAGTAAAACTGTAGGTTGCCATGGATATGTTGTTCTGTTTACTAGAGTTATATCCTCTTAGCAGTTAAAGGCCAGGGTTGCAATTCAGCATGGTGCTAGCCAAAACAATTAAAGCACAGAGCCCAAAAAGCAAACCTCAGCATACTGCAAGATCAAGGATCAGGCTTATAATAAGTGGAAAAGCATTCCCTCAGGTTTATTTTCAGCAATGAGTACTTCTGAAGCAACAATTCTAAGGTAAAACCTGCCTCCTAATAAATGTGGCTTCTAATTCTCTCCATTTAAATTATATCTGGTTTGTAACTATTTTTTTACAATTTTGCAAAAGAAATAAATAATATACCAATAAATTGTGAAATTCTGCCTTAGTTTCAAGTTTCTTTTCCTTACTGATTTTCATAATAACTTGTTATTTCTTTATTCACTCTTAAAAAATATTTTTAATTAAGTAAAATCTATCATAAATACTTATCCTTGTTTTGAATCCTGTGAAAATCAGGAGTCATATACCCTTTGGATGGGTGGAGTTCCAAAGATCAGGATTTATTTTTTTTAATTTTTTTAAAATATTCTTTATATCTGTTGCTTCTTCCCTGGTCTTAAAAGAAGATCTTCTGTTAAAAGAAGATAAATTTCCTTATCTTTGTTCATTAGCTTTGTTCATTAACATACATATTGTGCATGTCTCAATCATGTCCTCCTTTTGCCTTCTATATTGGCCTACATAGTATCAAATAAAGAAGAGAACTATACACAAAGATGTGCAAAACACTCCTAGAGTTTTCTAGACCTTGTAGTTTAAAACATGGAATGGATCCAAGTAGGTACATTTGAAATGCCACCCCATATCCTAGGCAAGTTTAATTATATGAGGTGATAGTAGCCAATTAATCTGTTCAACACAGAGTTCTGAAAAGTACTTTCAAAACATCTAAGCAAATATAATAATAATTAAAAAAAGCTTAAAAAATCCTGATTTTCATAGGATTCATGTGCATAATTCTGCTATCATGCAGCAACAGGATGGAGTTTTTTTGTCAGAATGGTTTTGAGTCTACTCGACCCAAATGTCTTTCACTCTTGCTAATGGTATAAACAGAAATATGCATACCAAGAAAACTTCCTAGAATAAGTACAAAAATAATAAAAATTAGGCTGATTTGTATTACTCTATGTATTTCAGAAACATATTGTTCTGTAGGGGCAAACTGTGTCCAGTATTCATATTAAAACATGATTATTCAAAGATATTTTCCTTTGGATTTATGTAAAACCAATTAAATTACCAAGAAAGACCAAGAACTAGAGAAATAGTGATAGATTGTCCCCAGAAACCATAACACTATGTCTGTAACTGAGACCAGAGCTGGATACTTGAGAACTGAATATATTTACACAGTAACCAATTATATGATTCTCATTGATCATAGAATGACTTGATCAAATTATTTCTGAGTGAAATAATGTTGAAAAACCAACCAAATCTAAAGATACATATTTGAATGTATGTAGGCACCCACAGATATGATGTAAAAACTATTTGAAAGAGAACTAAGGACATTGAGAAGCACCTCTTAATATTTCTAAATCCTGTATGTTCAGACACTCAGAGAGATTTCAAATTACAAAGATGAATAAAATCCGCAAATCCTGTTTACCATCAAAACTGTTGTGCAATAATACAGACAGTTCAATGCAGTTTTTGAATCTTTGCTGTGTATCCAGCAGAAAAATGCTTACTGCCACTCTCATGTCCTTCCTACCCAAAAGAGGTTTACAAAACAGATAAGCCCTCCAGAATAGCCTCAGGATTTGCATATCCAGGGGTTCTCAGTAGAAAAACAGAAATAAAGACATTTGAAGAAAGAGAATCCCCAATATTAGTCTTTTTTTTTTTTTTTTTTAAAAAAAAAACCTAGAGGTAAGCACACTGAATGTGTCCAAAATCGATGTATCCATTGCAGGCAGGAGTGTAAACCTCATAAGTATTCCTAAAGTCAAAATCAGCACTAAGTATTCACTTGAAAAGCAAATGGCATCTCAGAACCTAACAGGCTCAAGATCCTACAGGCTCTTCTACAGAGACAATGTTTATTCCCAGGAAAATGTCAATAGCTTCATTTGTGTAAAAGTGTGCTTCTAAAGAAAGAAGCATTACTAAAATAAGTTTCAAGGTCTCAATTCAGTTTCAAGGACTGTTATGGTTCAAAACCAGCAGACAACTTACTCCTCTGCAGCTGCTCTTTCACTTTCACCCATGGCCCAAGTGGGGTGGGAAAGAGAATCAGAAAAAGGCAAAACCTGCAGGCTGACACAACAGAGGTTTAATAAATGAAATAAAGTAAAATAACAGTAATGACAATAATTATTGTAATGAGAAGGAGAGAGGAAGAAATAAAACACAAGAAAGACAAGTGATGCACACTGCAATTGCTCACCTCCTGCTGACAAATGTCCAGCCTGTCCCAGAGCAGCAATCAACATCTTCTGGCCAACTCCCCCAGTTTATATATTGGGCATCACACTCTTTGGCATGGAGTATCTATTTGGTCACTTTGGGTCAGCTGTCCTGGCTGTGCTCCCTCCCAGCATATTGTGAATCTGCTCACAGGCAAGGCACAAAACAGAGAAGTCCTTGATTTAGAGTAAGCACCACTTAGCAACATCTAAAACATTAATGTGCTGTCCACATTATTCCCAATACTAAATCCCAAAACCACAGCACTGTACCACTTACTAAAGCACAATATTAACTCTATCCCAGCCAAATATAGGGCATAAGATTTTGAGGAGCTCATTCCATTGGAAGGGATGCAGAGGAGGTTGATGTCAGTAATTTGGAAATTAATGGAAAGGAAGTTAATTTTTCCTTGTTGAAAAAGCCCAAAAAACAAAGAACACACCAGCAAGACCTGTTTGATTCTATGAAGACAGATGCAAGTCCAAGTAAAGGTTTGTGTTAGGCTGAAAATGGATTTTAACTTCATTCAGAAGACATTCATCTTAGTGCACGTCCAAACACAGTAATCATTTACTCAGTCTGTATTTTTCACAGGTGGATTAGGATAAGACTACAGAAAGTCTTGAATATGGGATGAGATAATAAATCTGTGTACTACACTGACATTCCAAAACATAGTTGATCGTAATCAAACAGAAATAAAGCTACTATCCCAAATCAAGGAAAAAATAAGAACGGCAAAGAAATTTGAAACCATCTAGAACATTGTCAATATTTGCATTTTAAAAGTTATATTGTTGGGATTAATATTTATAATGTGTTTGTGCAGTACATTCCCAGGAAAGTCCTATAAAAAGGTTATTTTGGAACTATTGATCTGAATTAGTGAAAAAGTATTTTTTCCAGTTTGCTTAGTATCCTTTAGTAGCAGATATATCTCAATCCTCCAGTCAGTATGTGAGGTAATTTAAAAATGTTAAGGCACATCATGATGTGACAGTGCACTAACCTGAACCCTGAAGTGTTTTTTCCTCTCACAAATGAATGCTCCAGAAAATTTAAAAAATATATATTGTCTATTAGTAACAGAAAAGAAATAAAAAGAAATTTAAAAAAATAAATAAATAAGACAGGAAAAAAAAATGAAAATCATTCTCTGTAATTTAGAGAGAAAACTTGAATATTTTTGGTGGGAGATTAAATGAAAGCTCTTCAGCTAACCTGCTTATCTGGTCCTTGCAGGTAACCCTTTTTTCCAGTCTGGTTTTCTGGTTCAGATTACATTAGTATCCAGCATTTCTTAATTCTACAATCTTGGCCTCTAGAAAAACTCCCACTTTCCAGAAGAGCATATGAAAATTTTGTTCTTTTTTTATAACTTGCAGTGCTCTCAAAGCAACATCTTCTGGACATTTGATTATTACATGTCTTTCAGAGCATTCCTGAAAAAAAAAAAAAAAAAAAAAAAAGAAAAAAAATATTCTCCCTCACCAAAAAAAGAAACACTAAGCAAACAAAAAAACGCCACCAAGAAATCCCCCCACCAAAAAAAAAAAAAAAAAAAAAAAAAAAAACCTCTCTTACAGAATTCCTCTCTCTGTTCTGGCAGCTTCTGGACATAAACTGCCTTGATGCATACTAAGGTCAGCACAGTACTTTTCCTCATAAATATCCCTTCTCATATGCCCATTTCTGTAACATCAAACTGTTGAAGTATGGTTTCTTACACTGAATATTATTTCACAATCAAAGCATAGGAAGCACTGTTTTTTATCTCTCTTATAAAGATTATATGCTTCAGCTGCTAAGACAGTGAAAAGGATTTGAAATATTTGATATTTATTTGATGAGTTATTATATTTAAAAAGGGACATTTTTTTCACTCACAGATTTGAATTTTGCATGTGGCTCACATTTTATTTAAGGGGATGGAGATAAAATGAAAAAGGTGAAATAAAATCCTGTGGAAGGGTGTTCCTCAGGTCTATGTTTCATGAAATAAATTCCCTTATTTTTTACATTGCTCTTAACAGGTCGTTGCTAAGATTTGCATCTTCTCTCTCAGCTGACCTCTTTCAAGATACTCTGGCATTTGCTGCATTTCTGGAAGAATAGCTTTGTGAAATCAGAAGTCTGTGTGATCAGACAAAGCTTTCCAGCCATGCAGTTCTGTTGCTCTAATCCACACCTACTGACATGCCAACTTACCTTGATATGATTCCTGTATGAGAATTTAATCAGTCAGAAAGATGCAGAAAAGAAAGGACTTAGAAGCTGAATTCTACTTAACAGTCAGGCAAAAGGAAGCATTATAGAACAGACTAACATTTTTTGTTCTATATTAAAGTAACTAAATGAATTGGGAAATTCCTTTCAAGGCACCTAGAAACATTTCTTAACGCAGTCTTCACAATACCTTAGAAAGTTTATTTATTATCAGAGGAAAACATAAAATGCATTTTGCTTTTAATTAATGACAGCTCTTGTCCTTAATAAAAAAAGAGAAAGAACAAAAACCACCTGTACAGTGTCTCTTGAATTTTACAAAGCAGAGAAGCAAGATTAAATCTGTACAGCAGATCTAAAGAAAAAGGAATAAATAACCTGGGGTAAGACCTCTGGAGACCAATTTAAATGGAAACTGAAAAGCAAAGGGTTCAATTGGCCTCCTATACATAAACATATCTTTGGATTTATTATAATTACTTTTAAAGCCAGAGAGGATCCCAAACTGATTTATGAACAGTGTAATAGCTGGGATTGAAATATCAGGATGGGTTATAAAAAGAAGAATATCATCCACATACAGTATTCATTTATGTTCCTGTTTGTGTGCATCAGTAATGATACAGTAAGTTTATGACATTTCTAAAAGCCTCAGGAAGTGTTTTGAAAGCTAATGCGAAGAAAGGAGGAAAAGATGGACAACGAAGCATAAGTACAAAACTCAGGGAAAAAAGATTCAAAAAGACTGTGGAAATTTTATTTGATTTTATTTTTTCCTGAGGAATATTAAAGTTCTTAACCAAATCTCCAAATAGATGTCTATGCAGTTCAGTTTCAGCAACACCCAGAAAGTGTAGCCTTTTTATTCACATCAAATACTATCATTGCATCTAGGGAGACTGCAAGGGCATTATTCTTAACCTTGTCTGACCAATGCATTAGATTACTCTCATAAAAATCTCAGAAATACTGGACCTTTATGTAACAGCCTGCTTAAAAGCTGTTTCTATCTTATGGCAAGCTGAGTTTGAATAATCCTGTTTACAATGCATTTCCAATTGCCTATTTTTATTTCAAGTATAGTAAAAATGTGATTTATTTTCTTTTTTTTTTTTTTTTGCTACATTGTAAAACACAATGACCCTTGTAAAAATGCATTAGAGGTGCTTCTATCTGCATGTACCCTGAGTCTCAATTAATATTCTAGGAAATCTAGCTCCGCATAATAAGGTTGCATTTTATTTTTTAAAAGTTCTGGGGAAAAAAAAGGCAGCATAAGAACTTCAAATTTATTTCTATTTTATTCTGTTCCCCCTCCCCCCCCCCCTTTCATTTAACTGCTTCTTTGTAATTTTCATATCTCCACTATAAGAGTATCCATGTCTGGCAAGATTGGCCTTAATCTTGGGCAGATGGAGGGAAAAAGAGAGAAAGGTAAAGAGGAACATGTGTGAGCATGTGTGTGAGAGAAAGGCCACTGCAAAATTTCACATCAGTATGGGCTATTCAAATGGATTTTCGGCACCTGCAGCTACCATTGAAGTAAACAGGAGTTCTGGGAATTGGTAGGAAAAAAAATCCTTTAAAAACTGCAAACCCACAAGAACACAAGTCCTAACATGTTTCCTATTAAATTACAACCTTTATAATTGCTCACAGAAATATTCTAATGTTTCAGTAAAATAATTGCTTTCTAAGTATCTGTGGTCTATACTTTAGGCCTATGGACTGGCCCTTTATTTTTCTTCGTATTTGAGGAAAGAATAGAGAATATAATTTCTGAGAAAAATAAAGCAGGTTAAGGAGCAATAATAATCCATCCTTAAAGGAGAGATGGATGAGCTTCAGAAGCAAGTTTTCCTGTTGTTGGTATTAAAAAAATATAAAGATAAATATATATCAAAATGCCCATTCTCATTTTTCCTTATGTATGTTTTTCATCTGCAGATAACATAAATGCTATTCTGGAAGAAGGGTTAAATTAATTTGAGGTTCTGTGATGTTAGTTGATCTAATTTAAATCCATGAAATACAGAAGTTCTGAAATAATCTAAAAATAGAATTATGAAACATTCTTCTCTATTTCTCACAGAAAGAGTGATAAAGTCTCACAGAATTTTTCTTGCCATATAATGGGCTACTAGAAAACTTTGAAAAATCAGTTTTCTGTTATTTATAGTAAATGTTTAAAGTTCTCCATTTTTACATGATTATATGGTGACAATTTAAGGGGCTGATGCCCTTTTTTATTTTTGATGTGTAAAAAGCTGATCAATTAGAAATATGTATTTACAGATCATTACCTATTTCTATCAAACCATGAAGACCTTCAAAAGTTTCCAAAAATACCTCTTCAGTGTTTTTCATCTACTTTGGAAGGTAGTGTCTTATTCTCAACTAAATCAGTAGAAAATCTAAAAACTTACTTGGGCTATGGCAAATCAGAGAAAGCTATCTCCTTTACCCTGTATATTCTTTGTTTCCATTGATATGGGTGATCACTGCTGCTGCTCTCTCTCCCTGAGTCTTAGAAATTTACATTTAGCAAGGCAATTTGGTCCTTAGGACTTTCTTTGAAAAATGGTGCTCCAAAGAGCAAGTCCTGTAAAAACTGGAAACCCACAAAAAAACAAGTCCTACCATTTTTCATATTAAATTATGATCTTCATAATTGGAAACTCCAAGTGAAAATCATATGCTGTGTCTCCCTTTGCTGGGATATACCTCATGACCAATGCAACATATTATACCCCTATATGAAGTGGGTTAGCTCAGTATCTGCCCTGTGCTGATTTCCAGATCCTAGGTCCTAAAAATAAAAGGAATTATAATTTACTAGGTTTATTATCCTAGAATTTATTCCCTTTAGCTGAGGACAAAGGCAGATTTGTAATGAAAACTAGCAAAAGGAGAAAAATGAAGGCAGAGCCACTTGAAAAGCTTGCACAATTTCAGCTGGCACAATGGTGTGGTACACTGAATACATTTCTCTCTGTGGACTGATACTGAAAAAATGAAAGAGTATTTCTAATATCCTGACCAGGGACACTGGTGTTTTATTACATCCACTGATCTCTAGTTTGTCTCATCCAGAGAGCAAATTATATGCATTTTAGTTAATGTGCTCTTATCATATCCTATAACTATACATGAAAACGAACTCTCAAAATATGTGTTTGTTTTTTACCCTATGATGTTCATTAAAAGACAGCTTGTGACTATTGCAGTACTTAGCAGGTAGAAGGGAATTGAGTGAAGGGGGAGAGCAAGTTTTGCTGAGTAATAAGAGAATAAAAATGGAAATACTTGTCTGTCACACTGTATGATTTGAATATAATCATACATTTATTTTCACATTGGGAAAACAGCCTTTGTTATAATACTGAATTCAGAAGATAGGAAAGGGTAACTAACAGGGCAGTGTGCAATTTCTGTGTCTTTGGTACAGCAGTGTATGTAGAATTCCAAATGGAAAATTATAACGAAGGAACATTTGTCTCCAGCCTTTTTGCAAGAGTACAAACCTGTAAGAGTAAACATGCACTAAGCACTGACAATTCTCCACATTTTTTAGCCACTTATAAAACAGCATCTGAACTTGAGAGATGAACTATCTACCTGTATGTAGGTAGAACAAATTTGAACTCCTTATTGTGAGAACAGCAGTTTGTTTAGTAAAACTGTTATCTGCTATTGCTAACTATGCTCCATCTCCTACTTTATCACTTTTATCATCACATTTGTGGAGTGCTAGACACCACAGTATCTGCTCATTCTTTCCTTGCCATCCTGATCTGTTTCTCACACTTTTGAGATGATGAATAGATCCAAAATTCTTTCAGATTTCCAGAAATAATGAATTAAAAACATTTTTTTTGACACTGGAAGTCTCAAAAGCATAAAGCTAAATTTTTTGGTTTTTCTCTTGTAGCTGCTTGGTCTGGATAACCTAGTGAACTATAATTAGCATTCAAAACTTCAACATGTTCTCCTTGCCTTTTTCATGATTTTGCCCTTCCTACTTCATTGCCTGACTGGCAGGGTCAGTCCATATAAGTTGTCTTCTTGCTCCATATTAGATCCCAGCAGGTGGATAGGAACTTAGGAAAGATAAAGACTGGAAGATGCAATATTTTTCCACAGTAATTAAACATAGAACAAAAAAAAAGAATAGTTTATTGGTTTGGATTTTTTTTTTTTTCCTGAGGAGGGCTTATTTGAAGATTTTCTCTAAATAATTCAGATTAAATATGAGTTTAAAATGATATAAATACTGGGAAGCAATGCTGTGAAATATGATATCTGATTGAAACTAAAATTAATAAATCAAATCTATTCTAGATTTCTAACTTTTTCCACATTCCATTATCTTTGACCTTGCAAAAACACTGTCTTTTGTTTAACTTAAAGTGTAATACTAATTCAGTTGATTTACTCATGATCCCCAGGATGAGAAATGTATAAACATACAGAGAATTAGAAACTTAATTTATTTTCCTGGAAACCAATTAAGTTGTAGATAAATGAACTAGTAGAAAAACCCACCCCTTTATGGAAAACTATTTTGAAATATGAAATGGTCTTCTGTAAAAATTCCATTTAGAAGCAGTCTATACCAATGTGATTTTGTTTCATGTTATAATGTTATTATCTTTTTCCACTACTTATGAAAATTGGTCCAGTTTTCTAATAAAAAAAATTGCTAACCTTTATAGACATGGATATCAACATTTTTCTCCTTATTGTTTAAGGAAATTTATCTATCATATAAAATAAAACAAGAAATTACCCCATTCTGATTATATGGTTTCTGGATCCCCCAAGTTTAGCTAAATTATGACATAGAGTCAAGAATGCATTATTTTGATTTTGGAGAGATGGTAAATATTTTCCTAGCCTTCCAAACCAGCATGCAATGTGATGACATGCATGGCAATATTTCTAACATCTGAAGTCCACAAAGTACATCAGTGTTATTCTCCTTACATGGTAGTCCTTAAAGTATTCTTGGACAAATATAAATAATATTTAAAAGAACTTACATTAAGATTGTTCCTTACAGCATTAGTGCATAAGCTGCAAAATGTATTAGCCTCTTGCTTTGCCTCAGCTGACTCTCAGAAGACAGAAAATTAACACTAAATGTAGTTCTTGAACCCAAGAGATTTTTTAGCTATGTGTAGTTTTTGTAGAATTGTGGTGCACTTTTCTAATATTCTTTATGGTTGGGGAACTGCAATGCAGTTAATGATTGTTCTTTTGAATGTTATTCATGCATATGTACCATAAGTTCCACAGTAAAGACAGGAATGATTTCCTGGGAAGGACAGATAAAATTGACAAGATATTCAACATGAAAAACCAGGAGTACTTCTAAATTATTCCTGAAAAAAATCAAAGGAAATAAAAAGAAGAGAAAACAGCATTAACGGCATTAGAAAGAGTTCCCTGTATGTTATCACTGCTCACTTAAAATTTGATTCACATGGGTTACACTCAAGAAAGCAGTTTACAAAAAGGAAAAAAAAAAAAAAAAAGCAGCAACCCAAACTCTATTGAATTAACTGTTAAAAATCTCTTCAAGATTACACAGATGTGTAAAGATTTTCTCAAAGACAAAAACTAAGTGCCCCGCTAACAGAAGCTCTCTAAATTGTATCAAAACTCAGTTTATATTCCCACAGATGTCTAACAAGCTGTGTATATGGTCTTGGATTATAGACTGGGAAAAATCAATAGCTTGCTGTCTCAAAGGCACCAATATAGATTATGAATCACAGCCAGGAAGTTGTCAGTGATCTTGGCTGCCAACAGTGCTTCAGTAAAGATATTTGCTAGCTCATATTCTTTTAATGTGCACCTTTCATATATGAAACAGAACAGGTCACTTTTTGACGAGAAAAAAAAAAAAAAAGAACAAAAGGGGATTTTAGGCAAAGACATAGCATATCACAAAATAATAAGCATCAAGCCTTACCTAAATAATGGCCTTTTACCCAAAAGTTGAGGGGGTTTTGTTTGTGGGGTTCTTCTGTTGTTTTTTTTTTTTTTTTTTCCCCAGAAGAAAGATACACCCACACCCAAACACCCACACCCACATATATACCCACACCCACCCCTGTTTAGGCTATAAATTATTTTTATCAGTTGGAACTAGTTCATAAGTTGAAAGTAACAGAAGGACAAGGAGGAATTAAGGTTTTTAATCATATGTATCTATAGGAATATATAAGATCAACTCAAGGAATGAAGAGTTTTTAATGTGAGGAAGCCTCTTGCATTGCAGTTGCACAAATTTTCCATGAAAATAATACACTGTCACTGCTTTTCAAAGTACTATATTTAGTAAAATTATAGAGCCAGTAAATAGAGAGAATTTTGCCCCATTTCATTTTTTTTTCCAGATACATTTCAATTAAATAATAGGTACAGAAGGAATAATCATGCTTCTTGTAATAAAAGTATATTTTGAGGTATTCCTAATATGCAGTTAGGCATCTAACCTACATGCACAAACTGCACTCCACTGGCTATGTAGAGGATGGAAGTTATAAGTTCTAAGCCTTCAACAGAATAAAGTAACTATTTCTGTGACCAAAATAATAATAATAAAAAACCCAAAAAAAACCCAACCAAGCAACCAAAAAAGAAGATGAAAACCTTCCCCAAACCCATCTCTCCAGCATGTGACTATTTGCTGCTACACTAGAGTGCTATTTTGAGTGAAGGCTCTGGGGTTTGTCAAGTTATGACAGCTGTAAGAACTTGAATATACCAATAAATCAACCCTTGGAAGATACACCAAGTTTAGAGAAATCAGCTGCAGCATTATAAATTGCATGGGGAACAGTATCCAACCCAGAACAAGGGATCATATTCAGCTAAAAATTTTCCCATAGGTTTCCTTTTTTTGGGAATGGCATCGATCTGGAGTGAGCAGGTGGGGAGGCATGTCCTTCCTGTGCCATCCATATTTCTTCTAGTTTTCCTTTCTACATTACACCTCAGCCTTTTCTACTATGTTGAGAGATCATGAGGCTTGAGGAAAAAGACAGTGAAGAACATTTAAATCCAGGGGTACTGCATTTTTCTTTGATATATTTTCTGATCATAAATTGAATATTTTTTAACAGTATCAATAGCAGGGGGACTTCCTTGTGGTTGATATCATGAGTTGGAAAGTGACATCTTATAGGAGCCTTCTGGTACTTAAAAGAGGCTGGAAAGGAACTTTTTACAATGGCATGTTATCATAGGACACAGGGCATGGTCTTAAACTGAAGGAGAGTAGGTTTAGATTAGACATTAGGAAGAAATTATTTACTCTGACGGTGGCAAGACACTGGAACAGGTTGCCCAGAGGAGTTGTGGATGCCCCCTCCCTAGAAGTGCTCAAGAACAAGTTGGACAGAGCTCTGAGCAACCTGGTCTAGTGAGAAGTATCCATGCCCCAACAGAGTAGTTAGAACTAGAAGATTTTTAAGGTTCCTACCAAACCAAACCATTCTGGTTTTTTATGATTCTATGAAACATTGACAATATTGATTTCCAGAGTAAATCTACTAGTAAAAGGTAAGGGACCATTCAAAGAGGTTGGCATGGAATTGATTAATCCACATGTAAGAGAAATATTGCAGGAGTAGTTGTACTGTGATTAACTAGTTCTCTAACTACAGCTATGGTAAACTTCACAGATGTTCAAATCCATGTACAAATGGGTCAAAACTAAAGATAATTTTTGACTTGCATGTCTGAATAGGACAGAAAATTGATGACACAAACTGGACATATCAGCATAATTTTTGCATTGCAGGAGATGGAGGAAAAAAGAGTGAGAATAATTATCGTTATACAAGTAAGATAACTTTTCTAACAGATGAATTCAGACTAATTTTCTGCATCAGCAACATTCCTCAGGATCCTGGCCATCTTGTGTTTTGCATCAACTGCCTTATCCAAGGGCTTATTTCAGCATCTATGCTTTTACACTGCCTAAAATTGTGAGGGCAAAAATCTTTTTAAATAAGGTTTAGTTCTTGGTCTGTGTATGAGAAACTTCTACCTTTTATTTTTAGGACTTTTTAATCCTAAACATGTGGTCTTAGAATTTCCAAAATTATTTGGTTTAAGGACAAGTTTCATTAACATATTAGGCTGAAAAATGGAGTGGAATAAATTGGAAGTAATGAAAACTGACTTCAAGCATTTCTTGAAGAAAACAGAAAGTTCTTTAGATGAAACTGACAAGTAAACTACTCATTTTCCTCTTGGGAATAAGAGCATTGATCATGGAAATTAGGCCTTTTGTTTCAAGTAAAATAAAAACAATCTGTGTTAAATAGTATTCTTTTTGTGATCTTCCTGAAGCAACAATTTGTAAATCTTTAGACAAGCAGCATTCTTAATAAAAATCACAAGTATTTAAGGCAAAAAATGAGTCCTCTTTTTGCTTTATTACAAGCTTCTAGGATGCACAAAACCAGTATTAACAAATATTTAAAAGCTAATTGCTCATTAGCTATTGGTTAGATGGCTCTCTAGCAGCTGTAGAGTGATTTTGGTCGAAAAAGACCCCTAAGAAAACTGAGTCTAACAGTTACCCTAACACTGCTAAGTCCACCACTAAGCCATGCCCCAAGTGCCATGCCTACATGTCTTTGAAGTATCTCCAGAGTTAGAGACTCACACACTTGTGACTGGACACCAGCTGGAGGTAACTCCATCCACCACCACTCTCTGTCCCTGGCCATCCAGATTTTTACCCAGTGAAGAGTGCACCCATCCAAGCCACGAGCAGCCAGTTTCTGCAGGAGGATGCTGTGGCACACAGTGTCAGAGGCTTTACTGAAGTCTAGGTAGGCAACATCCACAGCCTTTCCTCGTCCACTAAGCAGGTCAAGTCATAGAGGGAGATCAAGTCAAGCAGGACCTGCCTGTGCAAACCCAGGCTTCTGGACCTGATCACCCCATTTCCACTCCAGCCTGGCTCCTCCATCCATGTCTGCACTCACAGCTGGGAAACTGCAAATGTCAGGGACCCCCTTGGAATACAGGTTTGTCCCTCTCTTGGACTATGAAGGCTCTAGTGGGAGGTGGTAGGGAAGGGTGTGATGGGCACCTTTCTGGGGACTGGGACAGCCAAGGCTGCCAGCCTGAATGTGGGAGTTGGGATCAGTCCCAGCAAGGGGAACCAGGGTCAGACATATACCCAGGATGGCCAGAAAAGACTAAAAAACCTCATGGAGGATAATCATACAGCTTCTCAGTGATTAACAGGCCTCTAACTTTTCAGGCATCACAGTACACTTACATTATTTAAGATTTCTGCTGACCTTGGGAAAAGTCTTGCTGAAAGACTTTCACTGGATTAAGACTCCACATTTTGTTGGAACATGAAGGGTGGTAACAAATAGCTACAAAATACTTAATTTTGCTATGTATAAAAAATAAAAAGACTTTCAAGTATAGGAGCACTGGTTGATCATCATTACTAGAGCTATCTAATGCAGAAGAGGCATCAGTGATGATTCAGGTGGACTGAATTTCCTTCCCAAGGAGCTGAGAGTCTCTGTTGCTGCCATTGGCAGGGATTCCCTCCCTCGATCATTGCAGAGCTGCTCATGACACGTGGCAGTAAAAGACTATCCACCCTTCAAGCACTCATTAAATGAACCTGAAATACTTCCTGCAGCCTAGGAAAGACTAACTCCATTCTGCTCTAGTTTCTGCATCTAGTACCCATGTGAGCACTTTGGATGAGCCTATGCCTCTTAATCTTGGTAATACACCTCTGTTTTTTTTGTTTTTTAGGATCTTCATCTTCAGCTCTCTTGCCATGAATGAACAGATTGTATGGTAAAAGAGTAGCTGGACTTAGGGTAGGGGACATGAATGTCTTCAAATAAGTTACTAAGAGGTGTGTTCCACTATGACACTCAATGCTTTACTAGATTCAATATAAAAAAAAAATAATAATATACATATTTGGATGTACATTTTTTATTTGATCAGGTCTAGCATTTTTTATGTTTATCTTTTAACACAGTGTGATGTTAGCCACTGGCTTTAATTTTTATTTGTTCATCATAATCCAGTCTCTTTCATGTGGTAAGAAATACACATTTCTCTAGAACTCTTTTTTTTTTCCTGAATGAAACATAAATGCTGGAATAATTTTTTTTTTCCCAGATGATTTTTCTCCCTAACCCTTATTTTACATGTATTCTGGTTTTGGGTTTTGTGTTGGGTTTTTGTATTGGGTTTTTGTGTTGGTTTTCAAAGGTTTTTTTGTGATGTCTCCAAGCTCTTTCACCAGCTTTCCATTAAAGATGTTGAAGTCTTTAGATCTATGATGTTGTACACGCTCCATTTTAAAACGCCTAATTTATTTAATTTGTGTTTGGCTGTTTTGATTTCTCCAGAGTAGTGACTTTAGTGTGCTAAATAAAGAATCTACCTTGCAGAGCATGGGATCTAGACACCATGTGTGAATCAACACAGGCAGGTGACCAGAACTACAAAACTATGGC
Organism: Oenanthe melanoleuca; assembly: GCF_029582105.1. Lineage (NCBI taxonomy): Eukaryota > Metazoa > Chordata > Aves > Passeriformes > Muscicapidae > Oenanthe > Oenanthe melanoleuca. The sequence goes on from NC_079335.1 coordinate 30,406,014, forward strand.
TGAAACACAGAGTAAATTTATTTAATTTCCTCACTGACTGGAGGATCCTGAAGCAATCTGGGCAGCAGAGAGAGACCAAAGGAGGGTGCAGGCACAGCTGGTCCTGGTCCAGTCCCAGTGGGTGGCAGGGCTGCTGTTTGCACCCATTTATCAAGGGCCCAGGCAGCTGTAGGTTGCCACTGTGCTGTGATCACCCCTGAGCTTTTTATGATCTCTGAGCTTTGATCTGTCTCCCAACAGGGAGCTCAAGCATGTCTGTGAGAGTGCCTCCAAGTTTCTGTAAACACTTAAGTTATCTTCACAGAAATTTTACTTCTCAAAACAGACAAAGGATAAACAGCAGTAGGAATAATATATGGCTCCCCACACTGATATTCTCCAGGCCTTGGTATTCCCAGCTGCCAGGTCGTTTGAGCAGATCACACCCTCCTTGCCAACCTTCACTTTTAACCCTTTCCTCCCAGCAGATCTGAAGTGGTGAAGTCAATAATACACTGCATATTGTATCACACTACTTGTACAGAATTTAAGGGAAATGTTTTTTGTTTGGTTGATTTATGTGGTATCAAACATAACCAGTGTATATGCATACTACTTTTGAAAAGTAGGGAAGAGCAGACATTATAGAGGGAAAGAGCACAGAGCATGGGAAGATTTATGTCTATCTTCTTACAATATAGGAAACTCATTCTGCATCATCCAATAGTGAATTGTCTATCATATTAAACTATGGCATCAATACCAGATATGCTTTCTAGAGATAATTTTATCTTAAATTGAAATTACAGGCCTGATTATAGAATTTATGTGCAAAAAATATTATGCTATTATATACAATAACACTATATTTTTGGTCCATAGGTATAAAAACCTATGAATCCAAAGATGTTTCTACTTCATCCAGTTTCATTAAAGATTAAATATATCTTAGATAGTTCTTTCCAGAACTGACACTTCTTCTGCAGGAAAATAATGTCATTAGTATCTTTAGTTTCTACCCTGACTTGATATTTTCTGCATTTTAATTTTGCCTCTCTATTTCAAATATCAATCTAAAAATAATCAGGCAATTTTATCCAAAGATAGTTAGGAGATAATTTAGGGCAATTCTTCACTAGTATAATACAGATGGATTTGGCATGACCACGTCTTCATTAAACATCTCACTGCTGCTGGTTGCACTGATGGGAATGGAACAGAGGGTGTGATACTGTTTCATCCTCCATAAAAAGGTTTCACAGAAATCTTTATACCTACCTTATTTAATATAAGATATAGTTATTTCTTTGTAACTTGTAATGCAGGAAAATTTCAAGAGACTAGGAGGTCACATGAAGCTTTGAAAAATTGCCTTCACTGCATCCACAGGTCAGGTGCAGCTGAGTATTTGACCCATTTACCTTTTTCCCCCAAGTGCTTCATGCACTATTTTTGTTGGTTTCCTACTAAAAGAGCCAGCTTTATGACATCACTGATGATGGACAGAAAGACACTTCACACAAGTGCCTGAAGAAGTAGACTTCCTATTTTCATCACAACAATAATATTAATAGAAACAAGAAAATGAACCCAGAAAATACATGTTGAACATCTTTGATTTGTGTTTTACAAAGAGTTTATGTCTGGACTGCATTGTTTCCAAATGTCATCATAGCAGCTTTCCCTTAGTGGACTACAGTGATCCGTGTGGATCCCTTCTGATCCAGAATATTCTGTGATTCCTATTCATAACTATTTATTTATAGCTATTTATAACTATTTATTTACTTATTTGTAACAACACTATTGATCTGATTAGAAATCCCTTCCTGAACAAAAACTACAGAATCTAATGAAAAACTGCTCAAAACTAACACCACTTAAAGAAATATTTTTCTTTTGCAAAGAGTTTGTCATGCCTCTCCTAATTCTAAGAAATCATGCACTTATGAAAATATCCCAGCAGAGAACTCAAGAGTTCTAGGTAAGAAGAAAGCTAAATATGAAGAATCTAAGCCTAAGCAGGGGAAAGCTTTAAAAGATAATGCCATTGTGATCTGCCTCAGAAGATTGTGACTTTTGATACAAAATTAACTGTAATTATTTGCCTGAGAAAATAAAATTTAATCCCGTGGAATAGAATTTCCAAGAAAGTATTGGCAAGAATTGAAGATAACTTTTTCTCTTTAGCTAAAGCCTTTACTTTGTTAAAAATTGAAAGGAAAAATGGTATTAAAAATTCTCCAAGATTACTTAGAAACAGCAAATAAAAAAAAAATTCCATTGAACTCAGCTTTTGTATAGCTAAAGTTACAAAACAAGTTCTTTAGCAAAATTTGGATAGGAATCTTGGTTTTTTTTTTTTTTTTTTTTTTGTTTGTTTGTTTGTTTGTTTGTTTGTTTGTTTTTTTTTTTTGTTTTGTTTTTTGTTTTTTATCCAGAAAGAATGCACAGTAATTTTCTCTTCTAGCTTTCAGATGATCGGAATGAAAAAATGTTCACAATATTTGTTATTATTCAAATATATAATTTGCTTTTCTCCTTGCTGAATCAATTTTTTAGAGGTCAGAGCAATTTGAGGAGTTCTTTATCCTTCCCTCAGCTGCCTTTTTAGATCTTTTTCTGATGTGTTCCATGGTGTATTCAGGAACAACTCTGTCAGTTGTTCTGTAAAACACTTAACATTAAAACACATAAGGTCCTGTCAGTGTAGTGCAGCAACCCTTGTGGGCAGCAACAAAATAATTGTGCATGGGATGCCAAAAGCTTTTTTGAGTATGAATTTTAAAGGTCTTTCTTTCAGGTTCTTGGATGTATCCATGGAATAACTGGATAAACAAGAGTTCAAATTAATGATGTTATACATTTTTCTGACTGTCACTGGTAAAATAGCTGCTAAACATTTACTAAAAGGAGAACAAAATTGGTGGTTTTACATGTCATAAATTATTAAATGATCAACAACTTTCTTAATTTGGAGTCAAGACAATGAAGGTGAGTTACTCTCAAACACAATATGACATGTCATCCATCTGTTTCAGAAGTAGGAGCAAGACTATATAACTTGCACCACCACAGACATTTACAAGCCATCTCTTGGCTTTTGACATTATATTTTTGTATAAAGGTGTAAGAGAATAAATTAAAATATAGGTAATTTTTAATTTTTACTTTAATATTCTCAGGTTTCCTTTTAAAATTAATAAAATATATGGGAATTTATTGTTTTGTGGATTAGCTCCTGAATCCCCTACATGTTGAAATTCAGTTCTTGAGAGATGCTTTCACTTTAGCATTTTATTACATTCTTTTGAAGCAAATTTCCTAATTGTCCCTACTTACTATACATATATTCATATCACAGACAGTTCTCATGTACCATAAACTGGAATTGTTTTGGATAAAATCCAGCTGTATGATAGAGTCCATAAAGCACCTGCCAGATTCCAACATCAGTGTCTGGAACCAACAGGGACTTTTTGAAACCAAATTTCCTAAAATCTTGTGCAGTATGAAAACTAGTTCCTTCTCATCATCTGTTCATACTAGAGTTAAGAAAAAAAGAAAAAAAGAGCACCCCAAAAAGCCACAAGAAGGCTTCCCCTTTTGGGGTTTAATTATTACAATAAAAAAAAATAATTTTCTAGTAGGAAATTTTCACTTGGATGCAAGGCAAAAATGTGGGATTTTTTAACTCATCTGAACTCATGTTCTGCATTGTAATGAACTTTACATTTAACTCTCACATTTAGCTGCATTCCAGAGGGAGATAAACACTCTGTTCCTCCTGACACAATTACTCAAGCTCAAACTAGACAGCCTATGTTGTGGAATCTGGATGACTCCTTAGGGTGATAATGAAAGCAACACCTAAAACAGAGACATCAGACATTCTTCAGTCCTATGAACATTCTTTGTACTATGAGGAAATGATTTTTCTTTACAAAACTTGACAGAAAAGCCCAAAATATTATATTAATAAAGTAATAAACATTAAAAATATTTTAAAAAATAAATAAACAAAAATAAAAAGGGAAAGACAGATTGTTCTCTTTAAGATAACAAGGGGCAGTATTTTCAGAAATCTGACTAAACAATTCCAATATATATAAAATGACCTCAAAGTGATGAACTTCAAGTCACAAAAGGCAAGTTTTCAACAAATCCTGTACATCAACTATAAACTTCCATGGCTGATGTTACAGCTAACACATATTTCAGTATCTTGGATCATTTCAAGTTAGGTCATATATATGTATATATACCACAATCTCTCCACTGTACCATGCAGGCTTACCCTGAATGATAAAGAGCAATATTAGCATAGGATTTCTCTTCACTGCCTCACTTGACTTAGATAGTGTTTGAATTACTGGGGCTGAACTTCCCTGGAGTGAAACTACAAAAAGAGGAAAAACCCAACACTTTTAGTTGCACAGAGTGACCTCGGGATAAACACAAGGAACACGATGGCAGGTTATTCACACTGATGCATCCTGGGAAGATGAGGAAAAATGAGGGTAAACAAAAAGAAGAGAAGCTCATACTGGCCATAGGGAAAAACTGTTCCTCCTGAGTACAGCCAAGCTACAACTGTACTAAAACTTGAGCAGTCTGCATCCTTGGAGGTTTAGATGTCACTAAATAAAGACATGAGCAACCTGATCTGATCCCACAACTGACCCTGCCTTAACAAAAAGGGTGGACTGAGGTCCCTTCCAGTCTAAACTATCCTATGAACCTATGATTCCATACTATATTGTTTTATCTCAAATGGCTAAATCCCTACTGAATTACAAGTTCTATGTTACAGCAGTGGTTATTGTTCTATCTGTCTACCCCACTGCAGCAGTCCAAATAGATCCAATTAAATAAACACTTATTCTAAATAACATACTACTCACAACTGGGAATTTATAATTTTATGCAAGATATTTTTTGTGGGTGCACTGAATCATCCATAACAAGCAGTCATTCCTATTCATCAGTCAGTACTACTCGCTGCATGCTTATTTTTATGAAAAATCTTATGTGGAAAGAGAAGGCACATTCATACAAGTTTAAGTATTACTACAAGATTCTACAGACTCAGAGCCAAAAAAAAAAGCCTACAAAGAATGCAACAATGAAAATTGTATCTGGAAATTTTTTGTTGATTTTTAATATGTAAGTATTTTCTGTTAGCCCATTAATAATGTCAGTCTTTCTTTTAGTATCCTAACTCATCAGAACATTTTTGTGAATCACTTTAAATGCTATAAAGGCTACTTATTATCTATTTTTAATATTTCAGATTGTGTTCTTCAAGGTGCAAGAAATCAAGACCTCAAGTATTTGTGCACGGTTCAGTTTTTTTTCTATACACAAAGAGGAGTCTTAAATATGAAAATTGCCCCACTGTGATCTCTTTTGTGCTTCTGCATACTAGGTCAAAACTTGCACTTTTACTATGGTTAGAGAAATACAAAAGAGACCTAGCTCTTATCTCAACAGAAGTGACTGTTTCTGTGCATAGTGCAGCTGTGTGTGTTATGCATTCATATTTACAAGTATATGTATATATATGTACACATAACCATGCAGTTTGCAATATTGATCCATTTCTGCAATGGTCTAATGCTGTTTTCTGCTAAAATGATGAGCATGATAATTTAGTATGCCACACAGTCTCCCTCCTACCTTTGCTAAGTTTTAGAGGACATTGACTTTGTGCAATTTTCTTTGACACCAATTCAAAGGACTCTACAGTAAAAGGCATCAGGAAAATCAGGTACAGAAACATTAGACAATAATGTATTAAGTCTGGTTTCTTGCTAAAAGTAAGCACACGCTCTGTTTTTCAAATCAAGATGTTTCAAAGGGTATATAAAAGAACTAAAAACTTTATTATATCATGGATATAACTGACCAGATTAAAATGTATTATATAATAGAATATTTGCTATTATTTTAATTATATTGCAAATATAAATAAAAGAGCCTGGAAAAAAAAATCAAATTTTTTTAAGACCAAAATGTGACTTCTAAGGTTGAATTTTTCTCCCCTGATTTTAGGGAAATTAGATGTATTCAGAACATCTGATGATTTGGTTCTTGATCGAAAATAGTAAGACTTCAATTCAGAAAAATAATGCTGTTTAAAATGGACACTTAAACATTGCATATAATGAAGGTATAAAGTACAGATATAAAAAACAATGTATAGTCTCTTCCAAAATTAACCTATATGCAGCTAAGACAGCTCTTATTCTTAATTACAATACCTACTCTGTGGCAAGTGAGATTGACACGGATGTTTTTGCTATTAATACCCCAAAATGGATCATTTGGCCATGGCATACAGCTTTTCCCAAATGGAGGCCTTTTCTTTTCCAGTCTGACAGGATTTTAGGAATATTTACTCTATTTCATACTTTACTTTTAAAATTTTTCCCCTTGCTTCTTGCCAGGGTGATTGTATAAAAGTGGTAGTGGCAGTTGTTACTGTGTTACACAGTTTGCCCACATATCAGACTTCCTCAGTACCTTTTGAGAGTATATTAAAAATTATTATGAGATTTTTCAGAAATAATCAAACAATTTCTATGTCAGTTTTCATTACTTGACCTATAACAAGGACTGTCCTATTGGCAGTATACATGATATTAATTATAAACTTCTTTCATAAATTTCTCGTTAAAATTTATTTGGAATGTGCCATGTTTCTGAAATGATTCTGGTGGCTAAACACACCAGCTCACTGTGGGAGCTTGTCTGGGCTGGAAGCATGCACACAACACAGTAGATTTGACATGAAACCTATGGACATCTGCACTTTTCAGAAGAGCTGCTGGAGGCAGGCCAGAATTCAGGAGTGAGTCTAAAATGCCATGAGGCATCTATGCTCTGCTACCTGAGTCACTCTCCTCACTTCCAGAACCATGAAAAACAAACAAACAAACTTTTCTATGCAGCTTTCCTTTTCATTAAAGAATGCTTCAGTAAGCATGAGTAAGCATTTCAAAATAGGGAAAATACATAACCAGGTTAACTATGAGCAATTATATTCTTTATTTTGAGATTGTTATATGCCCACATAAGAAGTCTCCCACCAGCACAATAAAATATTTTATTTCAAGTTCACATAAATTTCTTTTAGTAGCTTAAAGGTTTATATTTCTCCAGTAAATTAGCATAATATGCAAGTCATGAGTAACAAAAGTGATTTGTCATATTCAAGAGACACTTTTTTATAGTTAAAGAAATGTCCTCTATGTTTACATCATTAATGGATTTATTCTTTGGTGCACTTCAAAGTGTAAGACAGTTAACTATGAAACTAATTGAAGTGCACATCATGTCCAATGTAACTTTCTATTAATAACTAGGAAAGGAAGTAGATTGGAAAATAGGATAAAATGCATCTTGGGTTCATCAAAGGCAGATCATGCCAGACTAACCCAATAGCTTTCTTGATAAGATAACTGATTGGTCAGACAAGGGAAAATCAGTAGATCTAATCTGTCATGACTTCAGAACAGCTTTTGGTACAGTGCAACTTTCAAAATTATTTGTTAAGATGGTAAGGATGAGAGTTAGTCCAGGAGTTGTAAAGTGGAAATAGGTAGGTAAGAAATAAGGAAATAAAAGATGAACTGTTCAAAAAGGAAGGGTGCTGTGCTGAAAGGAGTGCTTCTGAAAATAGTACTGGGTTCAACCTTTCCATTGCTGATCTTGATGCAAAAAGCTCTGCAAGCACATGTATACATTATCAATAATCATCATCATCAAAAAGAAAATAAGGAGAGAGATGGGACTTCTAAGGTAAAGGAGGTAAAAATGAGGGGCTGAACCGCATTTGTCATTGAATTTTTGAAGTGTTCCCACAACTCAAATGGGACTCAAGGCTCAGGAAAGGTTCAAAAGATCCAGAAGAGGAGGCCAAAGGCCAAGATCCATAAGAGTTTAAAATCCAATTAGAAACAAGATTGACAAGTTGTTTACTTTAAAACTGTGCACATGCCTATCAGTAAGTTCCCTGTATTAATTCCCTGCAAGAAGTTCCCTGTATTAATTTTACCTGATTTAAGTAATACGATTTGTCAGCAGTGGAAATGCAAGAACATATTTAAGTAGAGAGCACAAACTTTGTAGCTTTGCATGCATTTCCCCCAGTTTTCCAACAGCAACAAGTTGCTCCTCAGCTGTTTCCTATGCCTAGCCAATCTTACTATTTTCCCACAGATTTGTTTTCCAGGCATTTTTTTAATCTCTTTTTTCTATATGTGCTGGATCTCTGCCACCATAATCACCTTTGGCAGGAGGTTCTGAAGCTTACTACTTGCTTTGAAAAAAACCCATTCTTTTCTACTTGTTTAGAGGTATCTCCCAAGCTTCATTAAATGCAACCTATTTGTAGTATACTGGGTTTTTGTGAACAGCATTTATGCATTCAGCCTTTGTAATTTCATAAAATAAAGCTAGATACATTCAAAGGTTTTGTGAAGTTTTAAGGTAAATCTCCTGGAAGAAAAAGAAAATCTGTTATTTTCTTGTTATTTTAATAAATGACAATGCAAAATAGTAATTATTGAAAATTATGAATCAGATAAATATTAAATATTCGTGGCTTTTAGTTTAATATTGTTGTGGTTTAATTTCAGTTGGCAACTAAGCAGCCTCTTACTCAGTTCCCCATTACTCAGATTGGGAAGAGAATGAAAAAAGTGAAAGTGAAAAGTCTCATGGGTTTAGATAAGTAAGCTCAACAGGGAAAACAAGAGCTATACATGCAAGCAAAGCAAAACAAGGAGATCATTTACCACTTCCCAGTGTTCAGCCACCTCCAGGACAGCAGGACTCCACCACACATGAGGATGACTTGGGAGGACAAACACCACCACTGGGAACATCTTCTCCTCCTTCATCCTTCATCCTTCATCCTTCATCCTTCATCCTTCATCCTTCATCCTCCATCCTTCGTCCTTCATCCTTCATCCTTGACTCTGCTTGAGCATGGCCCAGCAGAAAGGAAAACTCCCTTGAATCACCAACAGAGCTTCCAGCACAATCCAGAACACAGACACATATTAGCTACTGGGGAGAAGATTAACTCTTTCCCAGCCAAAACTTGCCTGAACATATTTCAGGAGAACGGTGCTTGTTTCATGTTCTCATGCCACTTCTGTAATGCTGCATTATACAGTTTCATTTTTTATGTGAAAAGTGAAAAAGGCACATCAGTATTATTTGTAAAACTATTTGTAACTGTGCAAAGATACAGATTGATTCTTTTTACCTTTATTGAATCTGTATGGAATAGTAAGTTGATTATTAGACAATAATTGCCAGCTTCCATCTCTATGACTAAATTCCCTATGTAATCATAGATAAATACTAGCTTAATAGACCCAAAAAAGTCATGGCTGTACCCATGCATAATGCTACAAGTGCCATTCCACAGTGTCCCACTTCTTGTTATCATAACAATTGCTATTGATTTATTGAATTTTTTCATAGCCAAGTGCTAGTCTTTTAAACCATGCTAACAAAAATTGTGCTTACATGCACTACAGCAGAAAGAAAGGTCACTGAAACAAAAAAATCTAGTGATGAAATACCCAATTTTATAATTTTTTCCTCTCTTTGAATAAATTTTTCTAAGGCTCATACTAATCCAGTATGGTACTTATCACTGTTTAAAATGCATCCTCAGAAGTTCTCAAATGTTTGCTACAACCTCATTTCTATTAGTTCTTCTAAAATGATTCAAAAGTTATTTACTATTATCATCAGTCAGGACAACTCAATAAAGAGATGTGATATTTGTTTTCAGTGTTGAAACATACTTAGAATCTTTCACTCTAAGTATTCTACTTTTTTTTTTTTTTTTAATTTGAGGGATGAACAAATCTTCAATTTATTGATAAATGTTTTAGAGATTAAAACTGTTCACTGTGATATTTCTATTTTTAGGTGGGGCAGTATTTACTACCTTTGTACAAGGTCTAAGGTATGCAATGGTTTTCACAAAAATCTGGAAAGAAAAAGCCCCTGTCTTCAGAATTTTGCAACCTTTCATGCAAAGTCTAATAAAATCAGGCACTGAGCAGTAGAGGAAAGAAAAATTTTCAAAATTATACATTTGGAACAAGAAGCATGTCTTTTAAACAGCAACAAAACAACAGCAAAAAAAGTCAACAATTTTGGCATTTAGAAAGTTTCACCATTTACTGCAGCACCAAATTTTATGACTTGATTTCTCTAGTATTTATTACTATAAATGTGGGACACAGTAGAATAACATGGTTATCCATGTCAGGTTCTCTTCAGTGTTGAAAACTAACAGAATGTAAAGGATCACCAGCAAACACACAACATGCTGACAGATCAATATCTCAATATAAGAGGATGCACTGGTTGTGGTGTCAGTGGAGGATATGAGCAGAAAGCCATGAAAACGTAGCTAATCTAGAAGTAAAAGATGTCCTCCTAGTCTGACAGTAAAGTAACTGTGCTGAAAGAAAGGTAGAGAAACTTGCAACAATATCAACACCCTATCTAGTCTTTAAATAATTGTAATTTCAGACTCCAGCACTTTAATCATTCTAAAATGAAAACATTACATAGTGTAACACCAGAGTAATGTCTCACCAATCTAGGGCAAAACTCAGCAACTCTTTCATTTCTGAATCCTCAAAAATCTCAGAAGTCCATTTAGCGCATTACCGCATTTTTCAAATATTTTAACATTTCTGCCCCAGATATCAAAAGTCTAACCCTTTATTTCCATCAAATAATGAACAGAAAAAGAAAAAAAAATAAATGGATCAGTCACCCTACTACTCTTACAATCAACAAATCTACAACTTAGAGAATTTTTGTTTCTATTAAAGAGAGAAAACAAGCTAAAAAACTTATGGACTCTTTGAAATAACTAGCGGTTGAAAAAAATATTAATTAAAATCACACATACATTGTTTTAATTATTATTTTTCCTGGAAAATTCATATTGAACATATTCTTATGGTACAATACACAAATATATAGTTGTATCCTACTGATATCCTATTCAACATGGCTAAGTTAAAGCAGCCATATCAACATGATTTAGTTTTTAAATAGACACATAACATTGTCTTGGGCTTACACAGCAAGGTGTTGGCAGAAAGGAACTGCCATGAACTGGCCATAACCCTGATTCCCCACCCTAACTGCACCACTTGGAGTAGACAGTGGGGAGGGAGGTGGAATACATGGAATAAAAGAGTGAAGTTGAGTCTGGGAAGGTGGGAGTAGGATGCAGAAGGGATTTTTATTTCTGTCTTTCTTTCCAACTCCCCAGGGATATCTTTAATTAACAATAAGTTAATTTTCTCCAAGCCAAGTGTGTTTTGACCATGACAGTAATTGATAACTGGTCTTCCTGTTTTTATTTTGACCCGTGGTGTTTCCTCCCCCCATCCTGTCAAGGAGGGGAAGTGAGTGTGCAGGTCTGTGGGCATTTGGCAGCCACTCAAGATCAATCCACCACAACCACTCCATTTAATTCCATTGAACTAGATATTATGGCTTCCAAATACAACAGTGAAACCCAATCACATAAGGGTGTGAGCTCTGTGAAGAGCTCTGTGGCTGTAATTCTTACAGCTTAAGTTACTTCCCTTTACGAATTTAATTCTAGAGCCTTGGATAAAATGCATAAAAATTAGGGGGGGGGGGCTAAAACATTGCCTTAACCATTTTCATTGCCTTTTCTCAAATTAACAAATTGCATTTTCCATTTTGCATTAAAATGATAGAACTTTTACTTGGTAAATTTATTTTAAAGATTTAATCCAAGTCCTTGAAATTTCATGTTAGTGCTTTCAGATTTCTACAGCTACATCACACAATCTGATTTGATTTTAGTTCATTAAATTGCTTGAATTTTCTTTAGTGTTTACTTAATTCACTAGTGAACCTGTAACACTTTTCACACTTAGCATTGACACAGTCATTAAAAGCTGCAAGATGATAATTCAGTTTGTTGGACAGATTTAGCTTTTTTTTCCCAATACTGATTTCGTAACATTACTCTCTTTGCTCTCTTTTCATTCAAAAATAACTAAAGCTAAATAACTCAGGCTTGTTTTTGCTTGATCTCTTATGCCAGATCCTCTGTGTACATAGGAGAAGTTTTATGTTAAGCTTGTGTACCTTGATGTTCAAACTTCCCTCCTATTCCTTGTTCACTGACTACTTTATTTTAATAACAATCTTGATACAACTGGTCTTCATCTAACTCAAGACACATCTGCCTTCTTTTTACTCCCTTGCTTATGACTCAGACCAAGTAGATGATGCATATTCTGAGTTTGTCACACAATCCTCCTTCTGAAAGTCTATTTTTCTCCATGAGGCAGCTTTGACACAGGACATGAAATCTGCCACTTGTTTGAATGTTTCCATTGGATGAAATCTCCCACTCAAAAAAGAAAAAAAAAACCAACTGGGTGCAAATATAGAAGAACATAAGGGTAACCTTTAGCTGCAAGAATACAGAATACTGTTACCATTCATAGCAACAGAAGTTCAGGGCTTCTCTGCATCCTGAAGAACTGAAAATAAACCACCCATTTATTTGCACTGCAAATGAAAGAAAATTTGCTTAGCACACTCACAATGTTAATGTTAAATCACGGATGCCTCAGGAACTGACAGAGAACAATTCATAAGATAATTCCTGAACTGATTTGCAAAATTATGAACTGTGTTAAACACATCTGAATTTTTGTAAGTCTGTCACTTTGAAAATTTTGTGTGCAACTTGAGTCCTCATATCCAAGTAGTTTGCTGAGTGTTTTATATCATGTTTAGTTTGGAATATGAGGAGATTAGAGTTCTTCTTCATGCATTATAGAAGTACCTTTTTATAACTGCAGCATTACATATTCCACAGTATGGTGGTACGTCTGCAAATCAAAATGCAGCCTCCAGACAGAAGAAATAGAAGAATTTAAGAAAATAAAGCATTATTAGAATTTTTATGCAGATTAGCAACTAAAATATCAAAGGCAAAAAGCCTTTCAAATTTAGGCACAAGGGTCTGGGAGGGATTGCTGAGATAATCAGTTTCAGGCCTCTAGTATTCCAGGAAGTCACACCATATCATCTTTTTCATAACCTTATTAAACTCCATTTAAAATGCAGTTCATTATTTTTGTCAGCATTACTGTTCCAGGATCTCACTGCACTGATAGTTGGGAACTTCACTGATTGCAGCTAGAGTGTGGCTAAACTTTGGACACAGAAACACAGACAAAAAACTTCTTTCTATATTTCTCCAAATCCCCAAATAATTGTCAGAGCTCTGTGGAACTAGGTATGTGGAATTCTTAAGCATGGAGTGCCCAAAATCACACATGGCATAACGTATTTTCTTTGCTAGGAGAAAATTTTTTAAAATTATACTAGAACTAATACTTTCAGAATTGTATAAATTCACTGTTAATTAATCTAAATCTGCTTGTAAGACTTCTGTTGCTTTTAGTTTTAAACTTTCAGACTTGGGCAACATCAGAGATGAAGCTAAAATACCACGAAAGTTCTTTCCTGATCTGAACAATTATAATGCACAAAGCTTCTAATGCATGAATTAATCTGATTACTGAAGAGGAAGGGTCTGTCAGAAAAGAAAATCTGAGCTTTTCTTGATACAGATGGAATAAGTGAAGGACCTTATCTCCAAGTTTTCTCCAGGCTTCTTCTTCTATGGATGGGTTCAAGGGTGTAGTATTAGAAATTATATCCTATCAACTGGTCAAACAGATAAGACAACATTTTTATCAGCAAACCCCTTATTGCTCATGAAAGAGTATATCTTTCAGCACAGTTCTTCTACCATGCTATTGTTCAGATTACTAAGCTCTGTGTGTATTCCTTGTCTGTTTGCCCCCCCAGGACATCCTTGAAAATGAGACATGTTGTTTTAAGGCCGCAAGGGTTTTATCTCTGTGTAAAAAATTAAATAAAATAAATTCAGAACAAATACAGCATTAATATTTTATACATATATTGCTTTAATATTGCATCAGTAGCAAATTAGAATCCAGGCCTAGATTTTCATGTTTTGAATATTAACTGCTGAAGTTTCATCAGTAGCCTTAGGAGGGTTTGCTGGATCTTAACGAATCATGACAGAAATTATGGTTGGTGTTCACACAAAGTGTGAAGTGTCTGTTTGAAAAACTGCAATAAAGTGATGTCAGAGAAGGAAACTGTCTGCCTGATCCTTAATCAACAACAGTAAAAGCAGGCCTGGTACTACACACTTACTAAAATTCCCTGTCCTTTCTCAGAGTGAAAAAAAATAGAAGTACTGGGATGCATTAGACACACCCTTGAATGATCATTACCCTGAAGGTAACAGAGATAGGACTATCTCACATACAATCTCCACTGCTTGATATAATATTGCCTCATGTATATTGGCTGGATCTTGCAATATGTTTATCATACAAGTAATCTACAGTCCTTCAAGCGTTCTCATTAAATGCACTAGGATAAGTTCAGTGGATAATAATTTGCATTCAGGAACATTTGCAGGAGGAGATACCCAAATCTATAAATTGAGATTTGTATCTCTTGTCCAAGCTATCACTCCAGCAAAACTTTTGAGTACCCATCCTTGGTCTTAAGCCATGGGAAAAAAAAAAAGAATTAATTAGACTGATTGACGGCTGAAAATCAGCATTTGCAATGAGTTTTGTTATACAACTTGAAACCAAATAGCTACATAAGCAAATATATTTTAATAGAGATAAAAACCTGGAAAATCATATTACTTATATTTTTAAAGAATATCTAAAATCCAATCTTAGAATTATTCATAAAAGGAGCCATACTAGCAAAGGCTTTGGTCCTAACTGAAAGCTGATGGGCAAATCTTTCCAAAAGAGGAACTCTTTATTTTGTTAGGAATAAGATCACAGATATATATTTTAAATGGTTAAACCTGGGCTTATCTTTTAATTTTTGTGGAAAAATGTAAAAAGCTTAATTTGAAAAATAATCACTGAAAGTTACAAGCAGTGCAGTTGTAGAAATGATCAGTGTATCTGTGATAATAGTCTGGGACAATGCAGGAACATGAGCAAGGTAGAGTAGAGGCAAAGAGGGCAAAGTCATCCAAAAGAAAAAGACCACACAATTTAATATGAGTCTTCTGCAGATTTTTTTGGTAGTTTTCCCAGTACTTACAATGCAATGCTCTGTTCTGGATTTAACATCTTGTTTTCATGGGGCAGACTGCTGAATTATCCCTAGCAGTTGTTCTCTGTCCGTCTCTGGAGATCAGGGGCTGAACCATGACTCAGAGAGCCACAATATAGTCCCTGATTACCCCTTGCTCCAGGAAGAAAATAAACTGCATTAGCCTTTTACCTGGTACAGATGATTTCTCCTCTCTGCACCAGACAGGCTGTGCTGGTCAGCATGTCGGGGCAAGGGTCATAGCCAGACATTACTCACTCCCCATGCATCTGCAAAGGAGTGGGAATAGCTGCCTTGTAGAGGCCATTCACCCTTTTGTAATGCAATCTCCACTCAGGGTAAATTGCACTGGGTAAGAGGGCACTTTAAGCTTCTCTCTAGGAGAGGTGTATATGACAAACTCCTTTCTTGTCCTGTATCTACAGTACGTGTTTAGGCAAATGACTGTGAAGCATCAAAGCTGCTTATATTGATCTTTAATCCCTGATCTACTGCAGTAGAACTTGATATAACTTCCCACATTTCCTAGACAGCTCTCTTTGCAAAGTGAGGCCAATGGAGATATATTACTTAGCACCTCACAAGGGGTAGTCCATGCATGAACAATCGTGACATTCAGAGGGATGGCCAGCAATGTGCCATTTTCCCTATATATGTATTTTAAACACACTATTTCTTGTGGTCAGCATATTCTTGTTTGTTTATTAGAAAATTATGGACACTAAGAAAAAAAAAGATTTTTGATCATGATGATAAGGAAAATGGTCTCTCACCTATAAGCAGGCTAGCAAGGAAAGCATGTGAGAAAGATGCCCTGTATTTGCCCCTTGTACTTCAGCATACACAAATCAAGAGTAGTCTGAAAGTGAGAGACAACATAATATCTATAGCTTTCTGCTCTGCAACATGAAAGGGAAACTGAGACCCAGTTCTTGACCAGTTCAAGTTGTGCCCTTTTGGTAGATTGCTTCTTGATCCAGGAAACTGTAAATCTGGAGAATGAAAAATCAAGGAAAATGAAAAAAAAAAAAATAAAAAAAATCATGCACTGTGTCAGCATTCGTTATTTCTTTGAAGTTCAGTTTGTTGTCTGCTGTCATGGGACTGCCTTCAAAGAGTGCATGGAATATTTAAAAAACAAAGTGAAAAAGCAGGCAGCATTTTCCTGTTACAGTCTGCAGATATTTTGACACTCCAAACAATAATCATGGGTTTCCCAGGTGCTTGATGTTACATAATTTGTCATGATGCCTGCAGTGAGTGCCCCTGGACTTCATGTCTTACTATCCTCTCTTTTTGTGTCACTTCAGTGGGAGTAGGCATCATCAAGAAGCATATGGTGGTGATATTTCAGTATTTTTACAAAGAGGGATTTTCCCTAGAAAAACTGGTATTCATTCACACTAATAAGTGAATGAAGGCAAGTTCTTCTGAGTAGACTATTACTGAATAAGTAAAATCATCTTGGAAAGAGGACTTCAAGGAAAATGATAAAATTTGCCTTTGTCACAAGACTGATACTGTGCAATGCAAAGGATTTTTAAAATGCTTTCAGATTACTGAGTTACTAAGAGTACACTGAGGTTTTTTGTACGTATACAAAAAGGAATAATATATTGATACAGAAAGGAAAATTACAATGTGCTAGATATATGTAAGAGATAGGGAAAGAACAAACCACCTCCCCTTCCAAAAACAAGGGAAAAGATGAGCAATACAGATCTCTATTAGATAGACCAGGTGTGATCATTACTCATGCAAGTGTCTCTTGTTTCCTTCAAACAAAGATTCTGGACTCAATAAATAACAGAAAGATAAAGTATTCAGAAACAACTCTCCCTGAAATGCCAAATATATATTCTGTTTTCCACTCCTGCTTTGAGAATTAGAGAATGTAGAAGATCTCACTCCAAAATAAACAGTGATAGATCCCTGCCTGAAGGAAATTATAATCAAAATTAGTCATAGTAAGAAAGTAAATGGAAAGCCTACTTTCTGTGACTCTAGAAAAATCTAAAAGTGTGTCCTTGCTCAGCCTGCATCTCCCTTGGTGCTGACATTGAGTGCAATGTATGCTGAGGAAGCTCAACTGAAGTTTCTGAAACATCCAGGATATCCCAGAAAGGACTTAGTAATTGTGAAGCTAAGTCTCCAGTATAGGGAATGCTTCATATTACCCAAACAAGGGTACATGCCACCAAAGGAGCAGCCCTGAATTTTTAGGCCCATCCTTACCCTAGTAAGACTTTGAGACTTCCTATTCCTTGTTAATTTTGTTTTCCAATAAACAAGAGTCCAGTGTAAGATGTTATTCATGTGTGAGACCTACAACTGCCTGGCTACAGACACTGTCTGAAGTGGCCTCCTGTTGATAGTAAATGCAGTGACCTCTACTCCTGTGTTCAAGCTGCTCTATTTTAGGCCTTAGTCTAGATAAACTAAGTAGCCAAAGTAGGAAGCTTGTATTTAGCTGTCTGTGTGTTTGCCAAGTTCTGGGGTTTCACTTAGTAACTCTCTACTAACTCACCCCACAGTACACAAGTCTTTGAATTTTGAATAAAAGGAAAAATTGACTGACATGCATTTCTCACTAAACAGAGCTGAATCTCTGTTGGAATGAGATTTGGACTAAAAAGCAATGACTCCATTGAAGGACTTCAGAATAGTGTTTGTCCTGGAGTCAACGTTACAAGTTTGACTGTATTTATATGAAACCCCCTGACTTTAAGAGGAGAAATTACTGGTTCATGAACACATTATAAAACCCAGAAGGGCTACCTATTTTACTTAATGCCTATTTTTCCTGCCATTTGTTCCACCACTAAAATCACAACCTTACTTATAACCTCAGTAATTTCTATAATAACCACTCATGATGTAATAAACAGAGGATTAAGACTTTGGGCTGGGAGTAATCAGTAGGAAACTACAAAAGAGTCTGTGGTTTTGCTGATGTTTCTTTTAACAGCAGTAGGAAAAGAAAAAATAAAAGATAAGGAGATTTATCTGCAAATAAAACGTTTTCCTAAAATTTTCCCTGAGGTTCTGATCTTCTTTAGTGTGACACAGACAACATCAGTAGATCTTCAGCATATTGAAGGAAGAAACCTATTTCACACCTACCCTAATCTTGGACAGCTTCCTCCAAGTCCCTATACAGAATTAACATAACTTTTGGGCCTGAATTCTGCATTTTGAAAAATTAATGAAATCAATGGGACATGTGTGAATGGATCTGTTTGCGAGGTCCTGGCTTTAAATTAACATGGAGACATCATCTTTTACCTGATGGCTTCTTAAGTGACACCACAAGCTGGGAACATAAGCATGGGAATGCAAGTCATGGGAACTTAGCACTGTGGGATGGCTTGGCCAGTGAGAGACCATTCCCCTTCAACTACATTGTAAGTGTGAAGCACCTATGTACAATACTGTGGTAAAGTTCCAAATTTTTCTTGAGGGAAAAAAAAAAATCAAACTTATTGCAGAAATACATAAATTACAAGATTAGAGTCCTAGCTCTAATCAGTGGCATGCTGGTATTTCACTTTGGTGTGAAGAGATTCTAACCAGGTACCACGCACCTGCTGCTGTAAATTTCCACTGTGCTACCATACAAAACCTATTCCTTTATTTGTGGGACACATGAAGTAATTGAGAGACTGCTCTCCCAATTTATTGTTTTCCTCTCTTTACAGATAGGAGGAAAACCTATCAGATCAAAATAAAGAAATATAAGTATTTCCTTTTCATTAATTCATTTTCCCTTTTATATAAAATTACTTTCTAGAAGAGGCTCTGTGTTTTCACTAATATTTGGAACTGCAGCTCAAAAGAAATAAAATAAATTGGTGATAACTGAAATATACTACCTTCCACCTTATCAAGAAACATTCCTAGTAATTTGCTGCAAAGTATACATAATGAAATCAGACAGCAAGAACAGAATATTTAAAATGTGTGACTAATCGAATTCATTAAGTGATGCGCATTTGATATTTTCAGTTCGCTAGTAATACACTAAACAAACTCTGCAACTGTCTACCCTGAATTATGTGGATGTGCACATTTATATTAAAGCAAATAAACAAACCAATAGGAAAATTCCCAGCCAGTATGACATACCTTTTTTGAACCTGCTAGTTTCAAAATGATAGAACTAATGACAGAACAAGTGCAGAAGCTCAGTAAATCACTTATCTTGCCCTATAGTTGCCACAGTTCCTCTTTTCTTACTTTAATGGAGGCACACTGTCTGAGAAAACATGTAGCAGAAGGATATTTTCAATGTACTGTCAGTCCTAAATTACATCTCTGTGAAAGTAGCACTAGTCATGTCATGCCATTTTACTAAGACAAGGACTCATGAGTGCACTGCCCACAGCAGAGTCACATTTCACCTGTCCTTCTGTGGCCTGCACTATATTGACAGGATCTGTGACAAGAAGCTGAACAGATTTGTTGTTCTCAGGTTGATGGGCTTGTATTTGTAGCAGTCTCATCTTCTGTTGGCAGCAGTCTCTGCCATAGATGTGGCTCTGGGAGAACACTATTATTCTCTGGTACCCCTAAGATCATGTTACCCAGGTAATCTTCTTGTCTTTCTTCTCCTGAACTGTTGGGACTGTTCCAGGAAAAGTAAGAGGTGCTGAATTACTATTTTTATTATTGTGCAGAACTGAAACCCAACTCCAAACCTCCTTCATTATCTCCTCAAACCTTCAAGCCTAATTGACAGCAAGTCTTTATATCTTGATTTGTTCCCATTAGAAGTCCTTGTGCCCTTGAATAAACAGGTAAGGTAATAACTTTAATTACTGCTATAATTAGGTGTATCTGAAGCACCTGTGCTTTGGCATGAGAAAAAAGGCCTAAAGCTGAACTTTCCTTTCTGCAACATTGATACGTATTTTTTCTTAATGCCATTCATTTGGCAGGTAAAGGCACCCAAAGTAGACAGCTTAAGTTTGGTAGCAGCTTAAGTTTAAGAAGCAGAAAAAAAATATAGCAAAAAAAGCTATTTTTTTTTAATAGCTGCTAAATAAACTTATTTATTACTATAAAGTAATACTTCAAGCAAAAGGCAATAAAATTTATGGAACTGCTTTAAAAAGCCAGAGCATCTTAGTGATACATTAAAGAAGTTAAACAAAAATAACTGAATCATCAATAGAATAACACAGCAGGGCAGGCCTTTTGCATTTGTTTTCTTTGCATTAGCATGACCCTCTACTGTGTTAAGTATATGTCAAAAGACAGGCAAAAGTATATATATGTATATGTATAAAATTATGCATGTAATATAAACTATATGTGTATGGTTACAACTCTTCTTGCAACCAGTATGTTTGGCTCTTTTATCTTCCATTTTACCCAGTGAGAAATAGCAAAATAAAAGCATTTTTATAGCCTATATGTGTATGAATAAATTTAGATTTTAAAAAGGAGCAAAGTGATACCAGAAAACTTGAGTAAATAGATCAATCTTGACTGAAACTTCAGATACCTTTAAAATAATTTTTCAAATGCTAATTGAAATAGAAAAGCTGAGAATGCATGGTTGGCATTCATGCCATCTTCACAACAGAAAATAAAAATAGTAGGTGATAATTCATAGTCAGAGATAGAATACTTCACTTCAATAATGTTAGAAAATTCTTATGTTCAGAAAAGCAATGAAACTCAAGGTTAATTATCTGAGTATTTGGCAACCAAGGAATATCAGGATGATTTTAGGAACTGCAAAGTGGACTCAGTATCCAGGAGATGATATATGCTCTATATGCACCTATCTGTACTCTAGAACTCTATTTAGGTAGTCCAGCTTTGAAAATTTGGATTGTGTTTTTATTCAAAAGTGGTGTATTTAATTGGAGCAATTTGGTCACAACATGTCTGACAATCATATGTCCACACTGAGAAGCCTGGGAGTGTTGAAAACTGAGACTTTTTCCATTTCCATTGCTTTAAATAACAGTATACTCATGTTCACTGTTTCACTACAACATGGGATTTGAAAACAAAATTAAGTACTTTAAAAATTGAAGCAGAAATTTGGTAAAATGTGCAGTTTTGTTTCTATTCTGGAACTGAACAAGATTTTCTCAAGAGGTTTAGAAATACATTACATGCACATGATAATCTGTAAAAGATGTGATGATTTTTAGAAAATGGTTACCTTTCTTTTAAAATGGACATCACTCCTGTGTTTCAAGGTGGGAATTCCAAATCAATATTCACTTTTGAAAATTCTGAACTACACAGTTTTCTAAAACAAATTTTCGTTGGGAGTGGTTAGTCTAGTTACCAAAGAACTGTCAGGCAGTCAAAAAGAAGGGAAGTGGTCTATGTGACTGTGATTCCAGAGAGGTAAGGGAGACTCTAAATAATCTCTCTATTAAAATATGTTCCACACTATAAAAGATTGAAAGCCTACCATAAAGTAAGGCACAATAGGGGGATAATATGGGATAACTGACTTCTGACTAACCACATGGCTGTTTATTTTTAAATAAACAGAAGATTTCTGACTATAGTGCTGTCCAAAATATACTTTCCTTGAGCATTGAATTTCCATAAAACCAGTCACTATGACCTGAAAAATAGCTGATCTGTGGGTGAGGAATATTTTCTAAAGAAATTCCTTGGGAATTTTTATTAGATGTGTGGATATATGTAACTAATAAAGATAGAGACAAAGCAGTGAAATATCCGAACTTAAAAAAATAAAAAAAAAAAAAAAAAAAAAAATCCGGTGTTTGAAAAAGAGTTAAAATCTTTTGAGGATTCAGCAGTTCTTTAGTTTCATTCCTTCTCACTCAGACATCTTCATGACTGCGGGAGAGATGTGCTTAGTTCAGTTTTTACCATTTTAAACTTGTATTTCTACTTTCAACTGGTCATATGAGTTCCATCCATACAAGCACTTCCACGAGATGTTTATGGTCCCAATTGTAGTTTGAGATTAAATACCTTCCAAGGATCTCATCTTTCTCCATTGACTGCAGAAGTAGCTTGGATGCCTAAATTCTGTTCAATGACTCATTTTCAGCTCAAGTTGAGTGAAATAAGTTTCAATGTGTCTAAGGAAATCTGTGAAAACAGATGAAGCGTAGGTTGGGATTTCTAAAGAAAAATGTTTGGAAGCTGCAAACAAGACCTCAGAGGAGCTTTTTCCCTTACTCCACTAAGTGAGAAAAGCAAGACTGTAAAGCATAATATAACTTAAAGTTTTTGTCTATTTGTAGAACTCCTACACCAAATATTTCAGCATTGTTGGGAGATAACAAGGATGTAGAGCACATATGATATTAGTCTGAAGGAGACAACTGAATGTTTGCCAGATTTGTGATGATGCTCTTGGCAAACTCGCAACCTGAAGGAAGAAGCGGGAAAAAAACCAAAAAAGTAGTGTTATTTCTTATTCTTTCATTCCAAAGAAAAATATTGTTGATCAAAATTTGTGTTGCTTTTATAGGTGCCCGTTGTTTCCTTTTGATTTTATTTTATATTCATTTTTACCTTTAAATTAGTTTCTAAACCAATCCAGAACTACAAGATAAGTGATGTTCATCTATTAAATGATACCACACCACTTTTTTATTTTATAAATACTGTAAAAGGGACTGAAAGTAACAGCAGCCTAATTTCTGCAAATAGTCTGGTACGACACTAATAAAAAACAATGTATTAAATGGCTTCTATTTTTCCTCATGTGGGAAATAAATTTATATGCACCTTTGCAGCAGAGTCAGCTGGCATGACAGTTGCTGTCCATGTAAACTTGCTGCTCAGAAAACATACAAATAAGTTATTTTGACTGTGGTACAAAAGAATCACTTGGCTTGAGACATGCAGGCAAAAAAACAGTCTGGTCTATCATTAATCCAAGACTGTGATACCCAATTATTTGGGATTCAATCTAGGCATTCCTGTTACTTTTCTAGGGCAGTAATAGGCTGCCACAACATTTCAGTTCTCAAAGCTAGTGCCCTTCTGACTACTGCACGGCAGACCAGGGATCTGAGGGAAACAAGCAGATTCTCAGCCTTGAACTGCTCTTATTTTTCCCACAGACATTCCCTAGAATAAAACAAAAGAAAATATGAACTCAACAAAATTAAGATATTAGCAAATAGGATTCTGAAATTTTGAAAAGATTGACACAAAGGATTTTGAATACAATATCTTCGTTGATTTAGTCTAGAGGTTTTTTAGAGGTGTTGAAATATGCTAGTTTAAATAATGCACAGTCAAAAATGTATTTCAAAGGCTGGTATCTGCTGTATCTTTTTAATAGCATAAGATGCAAAAGATAAGTATTGCCCTCAGCTTGAAAGATACTATTTTTCATCATTTGGGTCACCAATTTAATGTGATTTAACATTAAGCCTTCTGAATTTTGTGATCCATTGTAACAGTCTCCTTTTACAAAGAAAGGTAACTCTATCTGGCATTCACAACCCAGCATGACTCCAGCATTTTAGAAAGCAATGACTCCTAATAGCTTTTCAACTGCAAGTAGAATACAGGCTAATTGCAACAAAGCCCCTCAGTTTAGTAAAACTTGAATCTCCTGACCGGTCAGACAAATCCATTAGGATTTTATTGGGTCCTAAAAAGAGTTATGTGATTCCCTAGGATCCAATCCTTGTCAATCAGGCATGGTAAATTGGATTCTTGAATAGGGAAATCCCTAAGGGAGAGAAGATGTTATCTAGATCAGATGCAGTGATTTTTTGACTCTGTGCTCACTAGGTTCTGTTCTCTCTTTAGTGAACCAATAAAACCATAATAAGTATTGATTAACCCATTACTGAGCATTATCCACTGGCTTCTGCCTGACTGTATTTAAACACAACACAGTGCCTCTCTGCTGCCATTGTACAGCTGTTTGCCTTTACATTGGCAGCCCTGTCAAGCTCATGACAGGTTTACTTAGTTTTCAAAACATCTTCAGTCACTTCATGTTCATTTCAGATGCACTATTTAAAAAAAGAAAAAAGTCTTGAAAACAGCTATATTTCCTCTAAAGAGCAGGGAAAGTAAATAATGATCAACATTTTTATTCTATGCTGTGTATTTGGAAGTGATTGTGTTAGCCCTTAAAAAAATCAAATACTTCAAAAGTAAAATGTTATACAGCATTCAGTCCTGCAGAAGGAATATTTGTCCCCAGGAATGGCATAAATTGT